>NC_056739.1:87100469-87400469 GCF_019279795.1 Protopterus annectens | reverse complement strand
AAGTGAGTTGATTACTGAACAATTCATACATCTGATTACATCACTGTAATTCTTTCATTTTTTAGAGATCATTTCAAATGGGCCAACATAAGGCATTTGTTAAAACACTGTAGTCTGTATAATATGAAGGTTAGTGAAAAAATGCATACTAGACATCTGTTAAATATATCCAGTAAGTACTAGTGTGGATTGATATAAATTATCGAAGAAATGGAAGTTCTGACAAAAAAAAATGAAAAAAAACCTAGATTATGTTAACCGTAAAGGAGAAAAGGTGAAATAGCTGTATTGTAATATCCATGTTAGTTCATAAAGGGCATCATATCACTTCTGCAACAGTGTTGTTATTTCATATTTTTGTCAGTGAACTAGCATGGCATTTCTCATTTTTCCTTTTTTTTCTCTCTCTCTCTCCTTTTGCCAGTTAGGTCGAGGAAAGTCATAGATTAGCACCATATGTAACTAGCACTGCAGTTAGCAAATATTTTCTTCATAATAAAATGACAAAGTAGTTAGTCACTGGAAGTTAAGCCCTTTTGAAGCTGTTGATCTGGAGATACTGTATTAATGTTTAACAGATGTACTTGTTTAAAGAATTAGCTTAACTATACCTTTCTTCTTTTCCTGTTTTTGTATAAAAGAACAAAATTCTTAAGAATCTTACGCATACAGGATAAACAGATGAACAAAGAATGTTACATGTTCTTCATATCGATCACTACTGCAGTAGCCTTAAGTATACAGGTTATATCCTGCCAAGGATACAGCAGCTGGCCAGTTTCCAGAGCTTCAGGGCGCATTCCATGCACCACAACTATTAAGCAGCTTCAGCTGAGCTGACTAAAAGAAAGTTTTGGGCATGAAGCCCTTCAAGGCCTTACTGCCGCCAAAGAGTATGCACTGCTGAGTCAACTGGGGATCAACAGTCGGCTTGTACTTTCCTTACCTGAGTATACCTGGGGAGGCAGCGGCCACCCTCAGTAACACAACTGTCCCCATTTCTCCTGCCAAAAAGAAATAGAGGACCAAGCATGTATCTGGACTATGTGCCTTAGAATAAAAATATTATAGCTTAAAACATTATGGTGTGTTAAAGCCCTAATACGGTTCTCATAGTGTATACAATACCAAGCATGGTGATAGAGAATTAGGTTCTTTCAGTGAAGATATTATAGCTATCTTGATCCAAAGGGAGAATGTAAACTCTAAAGTTTCTAAAAGTTTAACTGACCAACATACAAAGTGAGATGATTCATTTAGTTAATGAAAAATAATGAGGCAATAATGAGGAACACTGAACCGCAGAGTAATGTGTTTGTGTACTACTTGGGATGTTACTGCATGACGTTATGTCAGACAAATCCCCAGCAAGCAAGTTAAGAAATCAATAAGATACTAAGTGATCTTTTACCTGAAGTATTAACGTAAAACATCTCAGTGGCAGTACAATTTTGGAGAACAACCTTGATTGTGTCTCATATTTTGCCGTGTCCCTCATAAAATGTTTGATTTTCTGGTAAACCACTAAAAATTACAATTAATCAGTGTCAGAAATTAGAACTTCATAGTTCAAAAAATGTGTGCTGATGGAAAACCTGCTGTTCTATTAACTTTTAACATCTCTGATTTTGCCCCCAATTTATCCCTTGTCTCTCCTGAATTTTTTTGTTTTCTGGTTAATAACTGAGGCTTACACTCAGTCTGTAATGACAGATAGTATTTCATACTTCTTAATGTTTGGTTTGTAAAATGCATGTTGATATTCAATTAACTTTGAAAAACAGTAAAAAAGCTTCACAAGTGTTATATTGGTGTTGGTAGTGAAGTTGGCAATACTGGCATCTTCATTTTTGAACGTGACTTAAGCATGGTCTAGTGTTCTCCTTTATCACCAAAAATTACAAACAGAAGCATTTCTAGTCATATGCTTTTATATGAAATAAAATTTGTAAAGAATTTTGGTTGATTATAAGTAAGAATAATCTGTTCCTCTTTGGTGTATGTGTAAGAATATATCTGCTTTGCATCAGAAATGCATTGGTGTAAGTATTCCTCAGTAATGAACTTTAATGGATATGATACTGAGTGAGCTTAAAATGTACAGTAAAAAGTAAGTGACCAATTTGTAGTCTATTTTTACAGCCTGCTAAGCAGAGTATAAGGAATGCTAAAGTGACAATATAAACACCATTGAGTATCTGAAGTCAAATACATTTCATATGAATTTGATAGTTAAGATTACATAAGATGGTGTCATACAGAATAGTGGGTAGTAATCACTGTGATATTTTGTAACAAATGCTGAAATATTTAATGACACTGAAATAGCTTGTTCAGTGCCTTTTATGCTTTGCTATTGAAAACAAGGTGCTCTACAAGTCAGTAAGAAACTTATGGCAGAAAATGTACTAGTCAGGTTTGCTAATTATTTTTTTACATGCACTACTCCATTTAGTAATCAAAAAAGGCAAGTATAAGTCCTACTTACCTGTAACAGTAAATGCTCGATTTCACACTGCCCAGTGGCATATGGGTTCTGCGCCAGCACAAACACAACATTGACAGCTTACCATAGCTCAGAATCCCCTTCCCTGACTCTTTGGGATAGAGAACTAAGTCCCTCCCATCAGGGGAAACCCAACCTCTGTCACAAAATTCAGTTATTCACAAGGATGATCCAAGGACCAGAAACAAGAACTGCCTGAAACCAACTAATTCACAGTCATAAAAATACAACACAAATAACTAAAGGTTGGAGATCAAACTATATACAAAATAAAGGGGAAGGAGGGTGGGGGCTGCCACTGAGACAGTATGAAATGTAAACTCCTGCTCTTTCAGGTAAGTAAGACTTGCACAAATGTACTATGTTCATCAGTCACACTGTTTAAGTGGCATACGGGTAGATTCCCCAAACTTTCCCTAACTGGGAACAGGAAGAATGAGGATCCATGAAACCCTGGAAAATAGTCATTGCAAAGCCTGCTCTGGAAAGAATCCAGTCATAGTGCTTTGTAAAGGTATGAACACAGGACCAAGTTGCTGCTTTCACAATGCTACTGGACTCCACGCCTTTCCAATATGCTACCGAAGAAGATACGGCTCTGGTGGAATCTCCCTTAAACGTGCCTGGAATAGATTTATCATGGTGGGAGTAACAAAAAAAAGCAATTTCAGAGGATAACCAACAAGCAATCTTTTGCTTAGAGACAGGTTGACCCTTGTAAGTCCCAGAATATGAAATAAACAACTGTTCAGATTTTCTGAAGGGCTTAATTCTGTCAAGGAAGTATCTGAGCTGCCTGTGCACATTCAAGATTTGCCAGAATCTTCTACCTTGTTTTTAGGTTCCAGAAAGAAAACCTGGAGATTGGTGGCTTGATTCAGGGTAAATTCAGAAATAGCTTTTGTCATGAAAGAAGGATTACTACTTAGATCAATCTTGTCCTTGTGGAACATTGGATAAGGTAGCCCACCATGAGGGCTTGCAGCACAGAGACTTGCCTTACAGACATCAGAGCAATAAGCAAAACGGTTTTCCAAGTGATGACCCTAAATTAGCCTGAAAGGGAGGTTCAAATGGAGATAAGGTAATTTTTTTTCAAGAACAAAGTTGGATATTCCAAGGAGGAAGAATTAAGTTTCAAGGTGGTTTCAATTGCAATACTCATTTCATAAACTGTTTGACTTCAAAAACTGACAAAAGAGGGAGATCCATAGGCAGACAAGATGAGATAACCACAAGATGCAGCTTGATAGATGCATAAGATAAGCCATCATTGAGTAGCTCACAGAAATACTTGAAAACCAGTGGGGTAGACAACATACTAGGCCCACTAATATTGCTTAGGCACCATATAGAAAATGTTTTCCACTGTTAAACATAATATTTTGTAGTTGCATGTTTTCCTGCCTCCTCATGGAAAACGTGCCTGAAAGGTATTGTGATAGAATCATCCAGACAGTCAGTAGCAATATCTTTAAGTTGTGGAACACCAGTCACCCCTGGCACTGTGAGAGCAGAACCAGAGTGTGCGGCAGTTTGTGGTAATTTCCCTTGGTCAGTTGCATTAAAAGGGAGAATCAACTTTGCCTGGACCAAAAGGGAGTCATCACAATGATCTCTGGTAATTCTTTCTAAACTTTAGGTACCTTAGGTGGAAAAGGTAGAAATGCATAAAGGAACAATCCTATCCAAGGGAACAAGAATGCTGTCCACCAAGCATGGCTGCAAGGATGTCTTGAACAGAATTTTTCCAACTTTCTTTTTATAAAGGAGGCAAACAGGTCTATTTGAAGTGTTCTCTACATCTGGACTAAATCCAGGAAGACCACTGTCCAGAGTTTTCACTTGTAATGTCCATCCAGGATCTGCTTAGCCTGTCTGTCACTATGTTTTGCTTTGATGGGATACATGAGGCCTGAATCATCAGATACTGTTGTAAGGCTAGTTCCCAGACTATTAATACTAAATAATAAAGAGAATATGACCTTGTACTCCCTGTTTGTTCAGGTACCACATGACTGTGGTTTTGCCTATAACCAATAAATGGGGACCTGGAGACCATAAGTGGTGAAGAACTTTTAAGGTCTGAATCACTGCTAACATTTCTTTGACATTTATGTGCTTTGTAGCATCTGAAGGACCCTATTAGCCTTGTATTTGAACTCCCCTGTACACCGTTCTCCATACAAAATCAGATGAACATGTCTGGACTGATTGAACTGGGGTCTGGAAGAAGGCTAGGTATGGCTTGAGAGATATCTGATCTCTCCACCACTGTAACTCTCATTTCATAAAAATCCCCTACTGGTACCCAGAACTCCATGGAAAGCAAGCGTTGCAGCCAACAATTTTTTAAGTACTGAATGAACACCTACGGCCAACACAAAGTATTAAACAAAACAAAAAATGAGCAGGCAACAAATGTTACCTGAAAACTGCAACAAATGAAATATATTGATATATTAAACGATTTTATTTAATGCTTTTCATTTGCTCAAAAAGCAAACTTCTTCAGATACATTTTAAAAGTTAAAAACAAAGTTTTTTTTTTAAAATAAGCCTATATGTACAGGTTATTGTAAGAATTTAGCGTACTTGTTGGTATGTTATAAATGTTTGTTTAAATATATATATATATATATATATATATATATATATATATATATATATATATATACATAGAATACATTTTTAAATTAGTTTATTGATTAGTTGGTAGCTGCATTTATTTTTATAGTAGCAGCTAGGCTCTGTTATATATGAAGTTAGTGGACAAAGTTTAAATGTAGCATGTTATTTTAAGAGAGGGAGATACGGAAGTAAGAGTAAATCCGTTGATTGGTGGTAATAGACATATGACCTAAGGGTTGTCATTTTAAAAAAACTTTGTTTTTAACTTTTAAAATGTATCTGAAGAAGTTTGCTTTTTGAGCAAACGAAAAGCATTAAATAAAATTGTTTAATACATCAATATATTTCATTTGTTGCAGTTTTCAGGTCACGGCTGTTGCCTGCTCGATTTTTGTTTTGTTTAATAATTTTTTAATTACCATTGAATCTTAGATTCTCAAGTGGAGCTTGACTAAGGTGAGGGCTAGAATTTTTGAGAAACTCTCTTGTGGAGGTGGCTTCTTGAAGAGAGAAATCCCTGAAATGTTTTCTGAATGCTCAGGACTATGTCTTCTGGTAGCAAGGTTATACTTTTTTCTGTGTTCATCATACACTCCAAGAAGCCAGTTCTTTGTGAGGATGTAAGACAGGACATTTGTAGGTTCAACTTGACATTGCGGACAATTGGCATGTGATGACAAGCATCCTTCAATGTAAAGTCACCATGAAACACTGGTCTGGAAGAAGGGGTAGGGCAGTCTGTAGGGGAGTATTCTGAATTTGGGTACTTTTAGAAAGGTATTTAGGTACGTCAAAACTAAAATTAGTCTTCACGATAGCTCTTTTATGGGTACCAAAAAGATTCTGTTATAAAATACTTTTCTTTTTTGTGGTGTAGGAACTGGTTCTATAACCCCTGCTTACAACTTGTGAAAGAGTACGGGATAGATCAATGGTCTGGAGGATGTGGCAGGATTTCCTTGAACACAGGAGGATTTTATGTCCACTGCAAAGAATATCCTTACTGAATTATTCTCAGCACCCTTTTGTCTATTTGTGGCCGGATCTAGGTTGAGCTAAATCCTGGGGGAAAGTGAAATGGAAGGAGGGACAGGAGGAAAGGAACCCCTTTTATTTGGTTTGGAAGCTTTCTCCTCCTGTCTTTTCTTTTTGATACCCTGACTCTTGTTAGGCTGGGATGTTTGTTTGTTCTGCCATTTGAAGTTGGATGCCCTGCTAGGGGAGAACCAGAGAATATGAAATATTCTAGATACTCCAGGCATCAACTTGCCTTCATCATCCCATTGTCATAGTCATTCTTAAAAGCAGCATAGCCTCCTGGATTAGCAGACTATAAAACACACTTATCTAAAGAAACCAAATCAGCCCTATACATGATAATGAGTTGACTGTCCGTCATGAGATGACATTTTTGCTTCTTCTTACTATGAACTAAGCTAGAAGACAAAATATCTGAGGACAGATTATTATGTCTGAGAAGGGATTTCTTTCCCTAGACCTCTACTGCACCTAAAATGTTTGGTTCTCCTGTACCTGAATCAAGTACAGGAACAGCCTCAGAGGATGTGTCTGACCCCTGTACCATAGAAGGCTGCGGGCTCATATCAGAAGGTGACAGGGAAAAGGGTACAGATTCAGAAATAGTAGGTTTAAGCATGTTTTTGTTAATATTTTGTTTTTAGGTGCAACTGGATTTGATGAGTGGACAGCCATATCAGGAGCCATTAATTCAGAGGAAAAAACATCAATCAGAATAATACACTGGCGCTATTAAGAGCTGACTAAGGCCAG
Organism: Protopterus annectens; assembly: GCF_019279795.1. NCBI lineage: Eukaryota > Metazoa > Chordata > Ceratodontiformes > Protopteridae > Protopterus > Protopterus annectens. Next base: position 87,393,541 of record NC_056739.1, on the reverse strand, counting down.
CAATAATAGAAAATATAAACTATGTTCCCACCATAAAGTATAGCAGAAACAGTCTAAATTGTGTTAAGCCTTGTTTTACTATCTGCACAGTGTAGTAATCAGCACAGTCACAGTACCAAGTAAAATTCACTTGCCCAGTGACACAAATCAAATATATGCTCTTAAATCAAATAGAAACCTTTTACAACTGCATAAATAAGCATTTACTTAGAGATTCCCTTGTCAGAAATGAAAAAAAAAAATCCACAGAAAAAGCAAAAAAAGTAATTTGAGGTAAAACCATGATTTTATAACAAAAGGTATAGCTGTGTCAAACCAGTAGTAAATGTCATAAAAATTGAGAAAAAAGTGAAAAATAGAATATTTTACTGTCAGAATTTCAGAATGACTTAGATAAAGAGAAACAAGCCTCTTTGCACCCTGCCAAGAGACAGTGCCCAGTGTTCAGCTGACACTACAGAACTTCAGATTCCAAGTACAAGTCATAAAAACTCTTTAGAAAAGCCTAATAAAAAGAAGTTATGTACTCACCATAACGTTCCATCTAAGTAGTTGTACTTCATTTGTCTTCAACCTGTGGGGAATACGGATCCATATCTGATGCTAGCCGGCAAAGATTACTAGCATCAGCTCCAAGCTCCAGACTCCTCCCTTTACCCATAACACACCTCCACTGCCTTCCATCCCCAGATTGAGTTTGCAGAACTTATACTTAGAACCCAATCTTATAAGATACATGTGACCTATACTACAGCCCGTAGGCTGAACATGCGCCAAGGTCCGGGGGAAGGAGAGAGGGACGGTTGAAGACAAATGAAGTACAACTACACAGATGGGACATTATGGTGAGTACATAACTTCTTTATCTGAAGTAGCTTACTTCATTTGATCTTCAACCTGTGGGACAGAGTCCCCAGCTACTAAACACCTGGGTGGCCCTCATGGGAAGATATTCCTGAGCACCGCGGAGCCAAAGATGCTCTCCTAGATATCAAATCCAGTTTGTAATGGGAGATAAACATATGAGATGATGACCAATTAGCTGCAGAGCAAATGTTATCCAAAGACCAGAAAGCTGCAGATGTAGCCATGGATCTAGTGGAATGAGCTTTAACCTGACCTGGAGGAGACATGCCTTTGTCCTTATAGACCTGCAGGATACATGAAGAAATCCATCAAACTATAGTGACCTTGGAAATAGGTTTGCCCAAAAAGGGTCTATAGAACAAAACAAACAATTGATTAGATTTACGAAATTTTTTGTCCTGTGTAAATAGAATTGTAACTGTCTATGAACATCCAACATGTGTAGTTTGTATTCCATCCTGTTGGTAAAACTGAGAAAGAACACAGGCAAATTTATAGTCTGATTGATATTGACTGGTGACGCCACCTTAGGAAGAAAAGATGGGTTGGTCCGAAGGGAAACTTTATCTTTATGAAAAATCATGTACAGAAATGTTATGGACAAGGCCTATAATTCCAAAAAGCTGTTTTCCACGACAGAAAGTTTAGATCTGCAGTTGCAGCAGGCTCAAAAGGCAGCGCAACCAGAGCTTGGAGAACCATAGTAAGGTCTCATGGGGGGACAGGATCTTTGACCGGGGGGTGTAGCAAAAAAGTGCCTTTAATAAAGGTTTTACACAGTCTAGAAGATGCCAAGAATGCAGAATTCTCACCCACATGAAAATGAGAAATGGCAGCCAACTGAACTTTGACAGTAGAAGAACTAGCTCCATGCTGGAAAATATCAGCTAGAAAATCAAGAATGGCAGAAATAGGAGCTGTAAAGGGATCCAAACTCCTCTGAGAGGCCCAGAAAGAAAAATATTTCCATTTGCTGCGATAAACCTTTCTGGTAGAAGACTTATGAGCAGCTACCAAAATAGACTTAACTGAGGAGGAAAGTCTGTGAGTCCTAGCAATCATGGGAACTGGAGCAGCCAAGCCAAGAGCTTCAGGCTGTCCAGACTCAGATGAGGCACCCCCGATGGGTGTGAAATCAGGTCCTGAATGGGATCTAGGATCCAAGGTGGAGCCAAAAGGTGAGACCAAAGGAAGGGAAACCATACCTGGCAAGGCCAGAATGGGGCAATGAGAATCACCTTGCTCCCCAGTCGACAAGCTTTCTGCAGAAACCTTAAGATGAGAGGAACTGGCGGGTAAGCATAGAGAGGACCGGGAGGCCAAGCATGAACTAGAGCATCTCTTGGGGACTCCCCCGGTGGGGGTTCAGAGCAAAAAACCTGCTGCACTTTGCATTAGAAGGAGATGCAAAGAGATCGCAGCAAGGTTGACCCCACTCGCTGAAGATCTGTTCCGCTACTGATAGATTCAGAGACCACTCATAAGGCATCAGAATGGTCCGACTTAGCCTGTCCGCTAGAATGTTGGACCATCCTGGAATGTGAGTTGCGATGAGAAAGTGACCCGTGGAGATCGCCCATTCCCATACTCTCATAGCCTCGCGACAAAGGGAATAAGATCTGGTCCCTCCCTGTTTGTTGATATACCAGACTACTGACATGTTGTCTGACTGAATGGCAATTGTCCCCAGAAAAAGAAAAGCATAAAGGGCCTGCAACACTAGAAGGACCATCCTCATCTCTAGGACAATGATATGCAAGCTAGTCTCTATGGGGGACCACAGGCCTTGAACTGTCCTGCCTGAACAATGCCCCCTAACCCAAGCTGAGAGGCATCCGCGGTCACTGTGGTTTAGGCCAGGGCTGGAACAAAGGATCGTCCCTCCAAAATGTCCGGAGAGCTCATCCACCATATGAGGGATGACCGACACACTTGACTCAGGTGGACAGGATAGGTTAGTGGTAAATCTAACAGGGACCACTGAACCGCTAGAGTCCACTGAAGAATCCGCATGTGTAGCCGAGCACATGGAAGGAGAGTTATGGTCACCGCCATTGAGCCTAAGGCCCTCAACACTGATTCCTCTGCCAGGAGGGGAGAATGGTAAATTAGGGAGACATGCATTCTTAGGTTGTGAACTCTCTCCGAGGTCAGGAACACTTTGCACTGTAGTGTGTCTATCCTGGCACCAATGTAATCTATCACCTGTACAGGCTCTAGTAGAGACTTAGCTGTGTTGATTGTGATGCCCAAACTAAGGGCAAGTTTCAGACAGTAATCCCTGGTTTGGGAAAGTAGACGCCTGGTGGGAGCAGTGAGATGCCAATCATCCAGGTCCGAATAGACCTGAATCCCCCTGAAGCCTCAGGTTAGCCTCTACAACCACCATCACTTTGGTAAATACCCTGCGGGCTGTGGTGAGACCAAAGGGTAGGGCTCAAAATTGATAATGGTTGGCCCCTGGCCGGAAGCGGAGGAACCTCCTGGAGCTTCTGTGCATTTTTATGTGATAGTAAGCATCCTGAAGATCAAACGAGCACATCCAGTCGCTCTCTTGCAGGCATGGCATGATGGACTGTAGTGTGACCATCCAGAACTTTTCTTTGCCAACTGACAGGTTCAGGGTAGAGAGGTCCAGGATGGGCCTTACGTCCCCCATTTTCTTTGGTACCAAAAAGAACCTGGAGTAGAAGCACAATCCGGACTGATCTGGGGGGACGGTTTCGATGGCTCGGTTTCCTAGCAGCTTGGAAATTTCCTGTGCTGCTGCCTCCCTTTGCATGGGTGGAACATCCGGGAGGTGTTTGGGAGTTATGGGGGAACCCACAAAGGGGATAGAATATCCTCTGGATATGATTTGAAGCACCCAGCGGTCCATTGTTATGGACTCCCATGCCGCTGGGTGCAAGGACAATCATCCCCCAACTGCCTCCAGAGTAGAGCATCCAGGCAACCACTTGGGGTTGCTGCCCAGGTCTGTCTGTGAAAGGTTCTCAAGACCCGAAGTTTCATGGACCCCCTCGGCCTCTGGGTCAGCGTCCATTCTGTCCCCCTCTGCCTCTAGGGGAAGAAGAGCCATGAGTGTCCCGGGAATACTGAGACTTCCAGAACCATGTCTTCTTTTGCCCTCTCTGGTTCCAGGAAACAGACCTTTGAGGCTTAGAGAAGTGGATCCTGATGGCAGACAGTGTCTTCCTGTCCTTCTCACGCTGGACTACTGTCTCCTTGACAGTCTTACTGAAAAGAGTCAAGCTGTCATAAGGGGCATTGGCAAAGGACACCTTAAAGGGTTCAGTGAATTGGCACAACCTGAGCCAAGCATTACGCCTGAGATAGTTCCTTCTTTGTGGCTGCTGCTACCACCACATGGCGTCCACTGGGGAGCCCTTGTTCCAGGAAGGCCTGTCAATAGGGGGACTCAGAACCTTACCGGGGCACTTTGGGATCGGCTCCATGGTATCTGGTTCCTTCCATGCCGTGAGGTGATCAAATCCACTAAAGGATCTGTGGGAGGGGACATCCAAGATGTAGACGTGCCCGTGCCGAAAGCCTCCAGAAACACAGACTCATCAGAGGAGGGCTTCGGGGCAAACCAACCTCCCTGCTGGCACAGGATGTCCATGATGTCTCCAAAGGAGACATCATCAGGAGGTGATCTTGGGGAGCCCTCTCCATCATCTAAATCTGTGTCCTCGGTTAGGGATTCGGGGGAGTCCAAGTGCCTCCGCTTGCACGTATGCTTACGAGGCACATCTCCCATGGGGCTCTCCTGAGAGTGCTCACAAACCATCTGTTCCTCTGGGGGAACCGTCTGGGGCTCTTTGGGCACAGGCTGTCCCTCTGGTAAGACGATAGGGACAGAAGACAGAACTGAGGGGGTCTGGGCGGAGTCCGAGGGGATGGTCAGAGGCCTCGATCTGATGGGGAGGACCTGTTCCACCACATAGAATGCCGAAGGAGAGCAGACCTCCTGGGAAGCTAATAATGAGGCTGATCTCCCCAGATCCGATGTGAGAATTGGAGTCAGACCTGAAGTGGACGGAGCTCTGAGGGAGGGCACCTGGCCCGACAATGTCAGAGCCAGTGGAAAAGGTTCCATTCCCTCAGATCTGACACCCACGCTCTGGATCTGAGAGCGACTCAGATCCAAACTGGTCAGATCTGACATGCTCCAGGCAGCTGTTGGCATCGAGGATGTAAGGACCACTGGCGCCGACTCCCTGACCAAGGCCAACCTCGGATCTGAGAACTCCAAAGCTGAAGGTCAGATCGGAGAAGGAGAAATGGGCTGAAAAAAAGGGAAGCGAGCTCCCCCCTCCTGGGGGAGGGGAGGCTGGCAAGACCCACATCTGGATCTTTGTATGGATAAAGCGCCTCATCATCTTATCCAGATCCATGTCCAATAAAGAACAGGTTGACCGAGACGAGGCCACAGACTCCGACCTGGCCAGTCGGGGAACCGAGGCCTGGGAGACTGAAACTGCCTCCTCCGGCTCAGGGGAGAACCTCAGAGACCAGAGCCAAGGGGTGTCACGGATCTGTGCAGACTTGCTCGGGGACGAGAGGTCCGGGGACCTCTTCCTCTTTTCCTTCATCTTCGACTCTCTACCTCTCCTCTGCTCATTTACCACAGGCTTATATGCAGGATTTTAAGTCCCAGCCTGGAAGGGAGGGGAAGCCAGAGGGAGAGAAGTGGGACAGGCAGTCACAGCAGCCGCTGCGACTGAAGCCGAAGGTGAGGAAGGAGGTTCACTAGCAGGCAGAAGACCTTTGAGGGCCAACTTGGCCTTTCTATCCTTCAAAGCTCGTGGATTGAACCTCGAACAAATGGAGCACCCCACATTAAGGTGGGCCACACCTAAGCACAACACACAGAGTGTGGCCATCCGCTGGGTACAGCTTATGGCCACACTCTGTGCAGTGCTTAAAGATAAGCTTTTCAGCCATACTATCAAGCAAGAAGCCTTAAAAAAGAAAGAGACAGACCAAAAACTTTCTTTCTTTAGACTAATAACACACACCCACTCACCACACTAGACTGACTAAGGGGGGGGGGCACCACAGACAAACCACTCTAAACTAACTACAAACCTTCTCTCAAGGCCAAAGCAATTGGAGGGGAGAAAGGGTACCTATACTAACCTGAAACGGCTAAAAGTAACAGAAAATTTAGAAAAACTTACAATCAGAATCACCCTGCTAGCTGGAGCTCTAGAGACACAATGTTTGACAAATCACGGCAAACAAGATCTAGGGATGGAAGGCAGTGGAGGTGTTTTATGGGTAAGGGGAGGAGTCTGGAGCTCAGAGCTGATGCTAGTAATCTTTGCCGACTCGGATCCAATATGGATCCATATTCCCCACAGGTTGAAGACCAAATGAAGTAAACTACTTCAGATCTGCTTAAAAGCAGGATTAAGCATACAAACAACACAGTGCTGGGTTTGAGAGTAGCAAGTTAGAATTCCTAGAGGAATTAACAGCAAGAGTAAATAATAAGTACATTAAAATAAAAAGTTAACACACATATATTTTTTTAAATAAACAGAAAGAAAAAAAGTTATGTATTCACCATAATGTTCCATCTGTGTTGTCCATTTTCATTCTTTCTCAATGATTGGGTTCAGATTTGACCTTCAGATCTGACTCAGCCTCTTCTTCCAGCTTGTGAAACACTGAAACTCTCAAGCTCCTCCCTTACCCATAATCCCCTAGTCACCTAATATACCTCAGATCTTGTATGCTCCCCCTTAAACCTGTAAGTATTAGGAAATGATAAAACAACGTACTCTGAAACTCAAACAAAGGAACAATTCCTCCAGTATATTTCTATCCTTCCAAAAGTCGAACATGGAGGGTGTTGGAGGGAGGGAAGCTGAGGAAAAATGAAAGTGGACAACACAGATGGAACCTTATGGTGAGTACATAACCTTTTTATCTGATGGTGTCATTTTCATTCATTCCTCAACTACTGAGAAAGAGTCCCCAGCCACCTATATGCTGGGAGGACTCTAAGGAAGGATATTCCTGAGCATTGCTGAGCCAAAGGCTGCTCTTCCCCAGGGACAAGATCCAGTTTGTAATGAGCAATAAAGGTATGAGGATTATCCCAAGTTGCGGCTGCAGAAATATCATCCAGTGAAGATCTGGATAAACATGCAGCAGAAGTTTCTATGAACCTGGTAGAATTTGCTTTTGATGGTTTTGGTAAAGACAGGCCCAATTTTTCATAAATGAAGGTAATACAGTCAGTTAACCATTTGGCTAAAATCACTTTCGAAACTGGTTTGCCTAATTTTGATTCTACAAAAGAGACAAATAATTGCTCTGATTTCCTCAATTTTATGGTTCTAGGTAGACAAAACAATAACTGTTTGTGAATGTCCAAAAGGTGTAACATATACTTTCCTTTATTTAAGAAATTTGGAAAGAAGACTGGAAGGTTGATAGTTTGATTACTACTGGATTCTGACACCACCTTAGCAAGAGAGAAAGGATTTGTACATAAAGATACTCTGTCCTTATGAACAATCAAATAAGGAGATTCGGATGACAGGGCCTGTAATTCTGATACTCTTTTAGCATATGTAATGGCCACTAAAAGATAAGTTTTCCAGGTCAAGAATTTTAGTTCACATGTAGCTGGTGGTTCAAAAAGGGATTCTGTTAGTGATTGTAAAACAATGTTCAAATCCCAAGGAGAAGTGGGATCTTTTAATGGGGGTGTACGCAGAAAAGTTCCCCTAAGAAAGGCTTTACAAGTTTTGAAGAAGCTAAAGTTATTTTCTCTTATATGAAAACTGGAAATGCCAGCTAGTTGTACTTTTACAGTAGAAGACCTAGCACTTTCATTGAAAATTGTTGCCAAGAATTCAAGAACTTTAGGAACTGGTATTGGAAAGGGATCTAGATCCTTTTGCTGCACCCAAATGACAAATCTTTTCCGCTTACTTCTTTAAAGTTTCCTAGTGGAAGCTTTGTGTGATGATAACAGAATGTGATGGAAAAGGAAGGAGAGCCTGGGCTGTCTAGCAATCAATGGAAGTGGAGAAACCATGTGGTCAATTTTAGGACCAGAATGGTCAAATATGTCATGACTGTCTGGTGAGACAGTAGGTCTGGAGCTGGATCAAGAATCTATGGAGGATGAAGTAGATGAGGCCAAAGAAAGAGAAAGCAAATATGATGAGGCCAGTAAGGGGAAATGAGGATAACTGTGCTCATTAATTGGGATGCTTTCTGAAGAAATTTTGGCATTAGAGGTAATGGGGGTTAGGTGTAAAGGAGACCAGGGGGCCAATAATGAAGTAGAGCATCCCTTGGTGACTCCTCCAGTGAAGGCATCAGGGCAAAGAACCTTCTGCATTTACTGTTGAGGGGAGTTGCAAAGAGACTGCAGCACTGTTGTCCCCAGCAACAGAAAATCCTTCCTGCAACCTACATATTGAGGGACCACTTGTGAGGCATTAAAATGGACCTGCTTAACTTGTCCACAATCCCAATTGATTACTCCAGAATGTGCATTGTTATCAGAAATCGATTGGATGAGATTGTCCATTGCCACACTCTCATAACTTCTCAACACAGGGGGCAAAATTTGGTTCTCCCTTGTTTGTTGATGTACCGGGCCAGTGACATATTTTCTGCCTGGATCACAATAGTCCTGGAGGGCAGAGTGCCTTGGAATGCCTGCAACTCTAGGAGGGAAGCTCTCATTTCCAGGACATTGATATGCATGTTGGCCTCTTGCAGGACCATGTGCCTTGGATTATCTTTCCCAAGAAGTGCCTCCCAACCAATCTGGGAGGTGTCTGTGGTCACTAAAACCTTGGGCTGGGGGAGAACAAAGGGACAATCTTTTTGCACTTGACTAGAGTTTATCCACCATAGAAGATAATTCTTTCAATCCTGCGTTATTGTGATCTGACTGGATAAAGGTTGGTAGAGAATGGACCACTGAGTTACCGATGTCCACTGAAGAATCCTCATATGGTACCTTGCCAATAGCACCAGGATGATTGCTGCTGATATGGATCCTAAAGCTTGAAGGATCAGTTGAGCTGAAAGACAAGAACTTTGAATGATCTTTCTGATGTGGAACTGAACAGTCTGAACTCTCGACCTCTCCACCTCGGAGGATACGGTCCCAGTAATGGATTTGGTAAGCTCCTTAATCAAATCCATCTAGAGTCTTGTGAAGTGTGCAAATAATTCAGCGACCAAAGGGCAAAGGTCACTGAAGTATAGACATGCTTCACAAATCTGTCCAATACCCTGGACTCCCTGTTAGAGGGTGGACAGAGGGGCTTGGTTCCACTAGTTCTTCATGGCTGACACTATGACTATGGCATCAATAGGTACTCCCTTGCTCCGATACTCTCTGTCCTTCGGTGGTGCCAGGATCCTATCTGGTCTCTTGGGATAGGCTAAATGGTATCAGGCTCCTTCTACTCATGTCGAGAGACCAAATCAATGAGCTCATAGATGGACAGCATCACCCAGGAGGTTGACGGGCCAGCTCCAAAAGCCTCCAGGAACACTGACTCCTCTTGGGAAGGGTTGTTGGGAGACCAACCACCCCTTCGCTTAAGGAGTTCTAGGATGTCTCCAAATGAGATGTCATCAGGTGATGATCTTGGGGACTCTTCCCCCTCATCAAAGTCAGTATTCTCTGTGACTGACTCTTGTAGAGAGTCCAAGTGCCTCCTTTTACACTTTCTCTTCTTAGGAACCCCTTTGGTGGGGTGCTGGGGAAAAGTGTCAGAAGAAACTGGTAAACCATATTGGGTGTTCTGAAAACAAGTGTGGGTCCCTCAGCTAGCACTAAAGATTGAATAACAGACATGTTGATGGTGGTAAGGCTTGCCCTGATGGGAGAGGCTCAGCCAGTCCCCTATCCCAGAGTCAGAGGAGGGGATTCTAAGCTCTGGAAGGCTGTTAGTGTTTGGTTTGTGCCTGCCATACCTCTAAACTCTCTAGATTTTTGCCTCATATTTTTGGCCTGTTCCTCAAAAATTGTGGATTTCTGGTAATAACTAAGCAGTGCCATCACTAAACAGTGGCATACATTTCAGGTTCAGACTTCATATCCTTCAGAAAATGCATGCTAACACAAGACCTGTTTGTTCTAGTAACTTTCTAAGTTTCTAAAAACAACATTTAAAATCTGACCCTATTTTTATGCCTTTGTCCTCCCATTATTTTTGTCTTTGTCCATAGTTTATGCTCTAAGAGGTTGAGAGATTTGGTAAAGGCACAGAACCCATATGCCACTGAAGCACTGTGACTGATGAACATCTTGATTTAATTTATTATATCATATTATGCAGATAATTTTAGACATAAATTATGAATAGTAGAAAGTCATTTGTAGAAAATATATTCAGCAAATTGTATTTTCCTTCACAGAGACTAAAAGAGGAACAGTGTCATTTCAATGCTTTAAACTGCATTGTTAATGTTGCAGTGAAACATTTTAATAGTACACCAGACTCAAAACCACAAAAGAAGCTTTACTGGAAAAGCTCACTCAGAGTCAAAGATTCAAAACAGTACTTCTCGGTGTAAGTCTGCCCTGATTCCAAAAAGACCTGCACTCAGAGTAAGTGACTTACTTTGTGTAAGGCCTATCTATAAACGGGATTACTAAGAGGACCAGATTCCAAAACACCTGCTCTCAGCCTGCTCTAAATGTAAGTGGTCACTTACACAAACAGAAAGTCTTCTGGAAATGGGGCCTCAGACACTGCCAAAGATTGCTGTGAGGGAAAGGTTAGCTTGTTTTTGCTTTCTTGTAATTTGTATTACTTTATTGTCTTCTTCTATTTTGTATATTGTGGTGTATTTTCTTTACACTGTATTCTGCTTTCAACTGCATATTTAAACTAGGAAAGAGTCACAGCTGTATCTCTTTAGTTGCCACCCCTTCTGTTAATTTTACCACATTTTTCCTTCCCTCTCCTCTTTCCTTCGCTATTGTCAGTAAGCACAACATTATCATTTTGTGAAACCATTCCCATTCAGTTATTTAAATTTACAGGCCATCCCATTCTATTCCATACAGCCTTTATGCCAAGTGCCAACCCCCTCCCAATTTATCTTGCTCTTTTAAAATTAGTGTCTCTCTCCTTACATTGCTAAGGCTTGCGTTACACCCTCTTCCATACCTATCTGTTTAGTGCACACTGCAACTCTTGGGATAGTAGCCAATTTTTCCATCTTAACTTTAAATCTGCAACATCTAGTCCAATGTCACAAATTATTAGAGAGCCCACGTTCTGCCTCTTGATAGTCATCTTGGGATTAATGCTTTTGTTCTGCTCCTGGTAAGGGAAGAAGGATAGGGACAACTGAAGTAAACAAGATGGACAAACAGATTAAGCATAGTGTGACACAAGATTAAGAAAAAATTGAAGAAAATTTATATAAAGATATTGAGCATAATAGGAAACCTTTTTATAGATTCATAAGATGTGGAAGGAGTAAAGACACACAAATTGATGAACTGTGTCCAGATTCTAAAATTTACTCTCAGGCATAACAGATTATAGATATATTTACAAAATCTTATGCAAAACAGTTTGGCTCCACAAAAGGGGTGATAAGTTGTCCGAATGAGATCCAGTTAACTCCAAATACTGGAAACAAATCAGATTATATTGAAAAAGAACTGCGCAAACTGGATCCAAACAAAGCACAGGGAGGAGACGGAATTAGTAACAATGACCTGGGAACACTTCAGCAAGAACTTACAGTACCATTACATCTATTTTTCACTAGGTCATATAAATATGGGGAGATTCTTCATAATTGGAGACATGCGCTTATTAGGCCTGTCTTTAAGGGAAAGGGGAGTAGGACAAACCCAGAGTCATATAGACCCTTAAGTATATTTTCATGTTGTGAAAAATAATGGAGAATGTAATACTGGATAGGTTATTGTCAGAAATGTATAGGCTGGGACTTGAAACTATATATCATCATATATATATGCTGAAAATAGATCTGTTATGACCTGTAACATGATGTTCTATAACAATTTAATAAAAGGTATGAATGAAAAATTGTACTGTGGTATAATTTATATAGCTTTAACTTCTGCATTTAACAGGGTCATACACAAAACACAGATCAATAAATTAGTACAACTAGGTATTGATGTACTCTTGATAAGATGGATAGCTTCATGACTTACAAATAGCACATGGAAAGTATCACACAACAACTGGACAGGTGAAATCCTTGGTTACAGTCAGGGTGTCCCACAGGGTACTGCCCTAGGCCCTTACTTGTTTAGATTGTATCTTTCGGAACTAACTTTTTCATCTGAGGTGTTCTACAGTCTACATGCAGATGACCTGAAATTGGGTAAACTGATTACATGTCTTACAGATACGACATGTCTGCAAAATAACTTGACTAAATTGACCATTTGGGCACAGGAGAATAATATGCTGATAAATACATCAAAAACTAAGCATATGAGATTTGACAGACATAAATTGAAAGGTGAATATTTAATACAGCACACACTGATTGAAAGTGTAGACTCATTTAAGGACATGGGTATATGGGTAAATTCAGCTATGAGTTTTTCTAATCGTTGTCAACCAATTGGTTAATGATAGTTATAGAAGGTTGTATAAAAAGATTTATAAAGTCTAGGAAATCAAAAATAATGAAGTCATTGTTTGTTAGTTACATTAGACCCAAACTTGAGTATGGAATAACAATATGGAAACCCTATAAGAAAACAAGCATGAGTAAACTGGAAAGAGTACAGTGGAAATATACCAAAGGTATCCATGGATGTGAAAATTTAGGTTATTATAAAAGACTAAAATATCTGAACTTGTACAGTGTCTCTTACAGATGTCTTAGAGGATTTCTTATTCAGGTACATAGGGCATTTAGAGACAACTACCTCTGGGAATATTTAGGGTTAGGGTCTACAGAATCATCAGACAACCTCTGTAGAAGATTCTATAGGAATGAGAAGTGCACTAATTGGTTCTCTGACAGAGTAGCCAATGCATGGAACAGACTACCTAATTACATTAAAGCAAGTACTAGTTTAGATATTTTTAAGAACAGCCTGGACACTTATTATGGGAACAAGTGTTTTGGTATACTGGCAAGCTAGAAGAGCATTAATGCCCGTGTTTGAAATATTTGTATGTATGTATGTATGTATGTATGTATTATTTCCTGGAAACTGCCAATCACCAGGAAGCCTGGTAACTGCTTCATAGGTGCCAGCTTGGAATCTGTGCTTATATTTTACTCTTGGTGAGAGAAGGAGCAGATGGTATTGATTCCTGACTGACTCTGACCTGGCAGTGAGTGTCTGTGTGGGACCTTCCCGATTGGTCCATTTGCTATTCAAGGTATCTTCTAGAAAAAGGCTACAACTAGCCTACAGACCCCTGCATTATCTAGGACAAGACTGTTGATCACCAAAGAGCCTGTGGCCTGCTTCTCATCTTGGAAATTGTGCTACTGTTTTGCTTCTGGTGACAGAGAAAGTAAAGGGGCAATGTATCCCAGCAGCATGAAGCTGTGCTAAGACAAGCACTAGTAGAAGCCAGGCAGTTGCCAATGAGGTGAATCCCCTCTCTGTTCCTCATTCTTGACAAAACTAATTCTTATGTTTCAGTAAGCACTGATTGATTAGCTGCTGTCTAAACTAACTTCAGAATATCTCCCTGAATACTTCATCCATAAATCATCAGGGTCTATTTATTAGGTTCCCCTCAAGTGTTTGGCTGTCAGGCACTTCAGGGAACCTAATAAACTGAGTTGACATTTGTCCTGTAAAAGCACTCTTGAAATCTCACCACTACCCAGTTGCACACAGGGCAATGAGTTTGCAGTGACAAGCACTGCCCCCCGAGCTGCAAATCACATACTCCTGACATTATTGTATATTCTCATTGCAACCATCTTATTAATAAAAAAGGGCCTGAACACTCCTACTATCTCCGTTACCAGCATAGTGGACATGGGCATCCTGAGGCAATGTAGAAATTGTCTCATGTTTATAGACAACCAGCTAATTCTTAAACTGAATGATATCATATGTGAGAGATGTATTTAGACAATGTCACTGGAGGCAAAGCTTTCACACAGAAGCACTCCTAATGTCAATCAGGTTGTCAGTAGTACACACTCTGCACTCATTAGACACAGTTCAAAGCAGACACATAGACCCACTTATGCTGAGGCACCTAAATGTAACCTTCCTAAACCCAAAACCCTCCTAGATGAAGTACACATAACAAAAACCCTCAGCAGCCCCAAATGCACTCTTTCAAAACAACACCCACATCAACATATACAGCCATATCTCATGCAGCCTCTACTTCTAAGCCCTTAAGGCAAGTCACCACACAATCCAACATTCTGGTCATTGGAGACTCCATTGTGAGATACAATGATGTCCTTGTCATCAGGCTGAGTAGGGAGAAAGCCACTGTCAGTTGCTTATCAGGGGCCAGGATCCATCACATTATGCATGCACTCAGGTCGTTGGACCACAAATACCAGTCTGACTCTGTCATAGTTCATGTGGGTGTAAATGACCTGAGATGTACCTCCCTAGACTATATGAAGAGAGACATCATGGAAGTCTTGGAATATGTGTCCCAGGCTGGTATGAGCACAGCACTGAGCAGCACTTTACCTTCTCCAAGGATGATGCCAAAATATGAAGACTACTAACTTTTATAATTGGCTTAGTTTCTGGTGTCATTCTAATGGGGTATAAATTTGTCAATATGGTAGGAGATGGTCAGAAGGCCACTCTGCTTTGCAACACCCCCTCTAGGCTTTCGAATATTAGCTAAAATAATCTCCTCCCCCATGCTGCCTTTTTTAGGCAATGCCAAACTGAAAGTACTTCTGACATAGGAAATCAAAACCAAGAAAATCTAAAAGTGTTACTGCTCAATGCTAGGAGTCGAAAAGAAGACACTCCTCACCCTAGAGAATGCTGACATATGTTCAATCACCGAGTCAAGGTTTAAAGCCGTGAAGAGCACACCCACAGTGCAAGGTTATAATGTCTTCCACACATTTAGACCAGCTACTACACAGACAGGGACTAAAGGTGGGGGTGTCTCAATTTATATAAAAATAAATATACCTCAAAGCTGGTCAAACAGAACAATGCACTTGAGCATCAGCACATTCAAATCACTATAAACTAAATCCTGTACCACTTCCTTGCAAGATATAGGTCCCCCTCTATGATCCAGCCAACCCATAACATGTATGCTTATTGGAAACAATCACCATACAACCCAATACCATATTCACACTCAACTTTAATTAGCCTACTGTTAACTGTGAATCATATACAACACCAAATGTGCAGGTAAAGAGATTTCCTGGATTTTGTAAACATAAACACCCTGGACCAGATTCTCAATACGCCAACCAGGGGCGCAAACATACTGGATCTGGTCCTCACTAATATGGGAGAGCACTGCACTCCCCCTAGTATAATGTCCTCTCTTGTAAGGTCAGACAACAAAACAGTCTCCTTTGAAGTAAAAATAACACCTGGAACCCTAGCTTATCCTGTAATGTTCAGGAACTACTTTAAGGCTAACTTACTACTATTAAGAGATAACCTAACAAACTTTTAAAGCCCAATAAACCATGAGCACACTGCCTATGTGGAACTGTTCATAGAAACCCTATACGGTTGTACCCACCAAAAAACAGTACAGAATTAACTCAAAAAACAAACCCCCCTGCTGGAGTCACATCATCAATAGTCTGTATAACAGAAGGAAGAAAATCATGTAAAAAATTAGGAGCCATAGCACGCAGCTGGATAAAAGCACTCTCACCAAACTATATAAACAACTCAGAGGACAAATAAAGTCTACTAAAGCCAAATATGAGATAAATTTGGCCTCCCAGTTCAAGGACAACAACAAGGCATTCTTTAGCTATATCTACAACCTCAAAAGCAATACACAACTGCATACAGAGCTCATTGTTAATAGAGCCATCTGTCCTGAGCCAGAAGATATACCAAACCTACTGGAAGACAAATTCAGCTCTAACTATGCTCTTCTCTCCCTCTCAACCTCCCCTCTGAAAATACTATCAAATATAACATCCCCTGCTATCACTAGGGAACAGGTCCTTAATGCTCTCTCTAAGGCCAAGAACAAAGCACTGATGGGCCCAGATAATATCCCAGGGTAAGTAGTATGAAACATGACCTATCTGGCCCTCTGGAATTCCTATTTAACTGCAGCCTCTAAACAGGCTTCATGTCTCATAACTGGAGAGCAGCAATAGTCATCCCTCTGCACAAAGGTGGGCCATCTACAGGCCATGGAAACTACAGATCCATTAGTCTCACTAGTCTCATATGCAAAGCGATGGAAAGAATTATCATGGAAGTGCTCAATAGTGACATAGGAAAACTCCAAAGACTTGACAAAACCAAATTTGGTTTTGTCAAGGGCAGGTCATGCCTATTCAACCTAGTGGACTTCTTTGAGAAGGTCACCAAAGCAGTGCCTACCTTGACCTGGCCAAGGCATCTGACACAATACCCCACTCGGGAATTGTTGACAAACTCAAGAGGTTAAGTATAAACCCTTATGTCACCCAAAGGATACCCATTTGACTCACAGATAAGACTAGGGAACTGGAGAGTCCACATCTACATAGATGCGTGTCACAAGCAAAGTCCTTCAGGGATATGTCCTATCCTCTGAAGTCAAGGCCAATGTCAGGGGCTTCTGGCTGACTAAATTTGCAAATGATTGCAGATTAGGAGCAGTCATAGAATCCCCTACTGATACACTAATGTTCTCCACGAAGGGCTGACACAGAAAAAATTACTTCTGTCAGTCATGAGCCAAAACCAAATGCCAAGAAACATATTATAGTATCCTTTGGGAAGTCATCCATCCCCAGTAACTATCATACTGACAACATACCCCTAAGATTCAACCCAGTAGTCAAGGACTTGGGACACATCGACAATAATCTTGCCTTTGACCATCATATGTCTACAATAGTGAGGAAATCATTCTATTTTGTACAATGTATATGGTATCTAGGTCCAAGGAGGTCATTATTCCATTGTATTTGGAATTCATCAGACCTAGCACTGAGTACAATGCTCCCTTTCATATGTACCTAATGAGGTACATCTAACAAATGGGACATCCACAGAGGTTCTCACAAAAAAGAATACAGGGTGCAAGTGACACATCCCAGGCAGACCACCTCAAAGTCCTATCCCTGTAGTCTGTCTCCTAAAAAGCTGTTGAGGGGAGGTCTATGCCTGACATACATGGCATTGTCAGACCCCAGCCTGGTGCACTTCCTGCATATCTGCACAACAATCAGCACCAGAATTACCTGTTCTAAAGACTCCAACCTTGCCTGTGATATAAACAAGACCTGCTGGAGAGACAGATATATGTCCCAGAGACTACCTCTTCTCTGGAACAGGCTACCCATCCATGTGAAACAGAGTTCCTCCCTAACCCAATTCAAGTGTAACTTGGACAACTGGATGGGGAACAGGAAATTTATCCCTGGTTTGTTTGGCTCCTATGTCTCTGAAGGACACAGGCCTGTAAATGTTTCATCTCCCAGGCCCCTGCCTACAACTGTTTCATCTCCCAAGCCCTTAATTAGACTTATCAAGGGAACCAGAACTTGTTAGAGAGTTAGAATGCAAAGCTAGACTTAATAAGGCCCTTGTGGTCATTAGCATTGTACACATCTATGAGATTATCAGTTAGTCTGGATTTCACAGATATTGGATACTAGGCCTTGATCCCAAAAAATGTATTTAGTTGACACTTGAAAAGGTGTAACTTGTTTAGAGTTCTTAAAGCCAAGGGTAGATTATTCCAAGCTATTGCAACTCTTACATGAAATAAATGAGCTCCTTACTGCTGGTCAGTCCCCAAGAACTCAAAGACAAGTTCCTCTAAGTGAGGGATTGACCGTGCTGTAGCTCATGCCCCCAACTATTTGTGTTCAAACTCGAATATGAATTCAGCCAAGCAGCTATTGCACTTTAAAATCCTGTGTCCTAGGTACGAAGTGTGAAGTGTTCGTGGATCACTAAGTCGGGAAGGGAAATGGGGAGGGGGGAGTTTAGGTTTAGTGAAAGGAAGGAGTCTTTAGATTTAGGGAGTGATTGGAAGATACAGGAAAGTTAGGAATTGGGATAGGAGGGGAAATTTAGATTTAGGGAGTGATCAGAAAATTAGGATTAGGGAGGGTAGGAAGATTTTACGTTTAGGGGACGATCAGAAGATTAGGGTTAGGTAGGGATGAGGATTTTAAGCTTAGGGAATGTGGTGGGAGTTTTTAGGGTTATGGTAAGGGTTTTGAGAGGGATCATTGGCCTACTGTTACTTCATGGGACTCAAGTTAGTGTGAGTTAGGGCACTTGCCAGCAAAAGCAAGTGGCAGCAGGAAAGTGTGTTGTGAGTTAATGGTATGCAAACACTTGTAGTAGATCCAAATAAACTTCTTGATAAACAATCAGCTCATTTTTTATAGCTTTCAGGTTTAGGTTATTTCCATTTGCTATAAGGTTATGAGAAGAGAATTCCAAACCAAGAGTGGTAAGACTTAATGGCAATGTTCAGGACTGGTATTGATCGGCTCCGAGCCAGATGCAATGAAACCTTCTGGATGACTTTGTAATCTTGATACAGAGATAAGTAACCTGATGGTCTACAGAGCACATTCAATGCAATTCTTGTAAACATAGAAGAATTGTGTACACTCTCACCATCTGAAACATCTTCTTCTATACATAACTGTTTAGGCTGCTTTGGTTTAAAAAGCACCTGAGGTCCTTTGACTTCTTAGGAACTAAAAAGAATCTGAAATAGACACTGGGCCATCTAGTCTGGGGGGACCTCTTGGAAGGTTCTTTTTTTTTTGTTTTTTTTGAAGAAACTGGAAACTCTGCTTTGTTGCTGCTTTCTTTTATCAGGTGTGGCACATCTGGAAGAGGCAGAGATGACTGCCTGGAGGTTGCTATGAAAGGAGTCATGTAGCCTCTTGATGTTATGCTCTTTACTCGGTTGTCATTTTTGATTGCCAACCATGACTGCAGCTGAAGAGACAGCTGATCCAAAAGAGAAACAGGAACACCTGCAGGCAATGGTTGAACAAATCCACAGCAAAGTATAATCCAAAAAGATGACTTCGACCACCACAACAATGAGCAGCAAAAAACAGTGTAATAAAAACAAACTAAAGTAGAAATAAAACATGAATTTTAATAACAGAAAGGTAAGCACTTTTGTGGAAGACTGCTTCCTCAGACCTTAATACAAGACAACAAACTACTGCACTTATCAAGAGAGCAGCACCAATCAACACATATAAATCTAAAAAAACACCCAATAAAAACAGATACAGCAGACACATAATGTAAATATGTGACATCTGCTGTCAGCACACAGAAATCTAAAAACAACCAAAAAAATATATAGCAGATATTTTACCTTCATTAGGTCGGGAGTCAGTTGTACAACGCACTAAAGTGCGAAAGTGCAATGGGAAGATTTGGGAATGTCGAATCACATAATTGTGAATTCAAATGAGCGAATCCCAGTGTGCATTCGCTCATTTCAATTCGGCGTTCCGGGTGTAGATCACACTACAGTGGGGATCGGGACACACACCCTTTCCTTCACTATGGGGTGATCTCGGAGTTAGTATATTAAATTAGCAGGGGATGTGAGGCCCCAACATGGGGATGCAGGGGGGCTTGCCCTCTTGCAAAACGGTCTTTGGAGATATCTGGAAATGCCGGGTGTTTCGAACACTTTTGACATTTCCGGATAGCTGAATTCCTTATGCTGCACTTTCGCTGTTTTCAGCAGTCAAAAGTGCAGTTTCTGACGTTGTGAGTTGGTTATTTGACCGGTCGCATATTTCATTTGCGACCTAATGAAGGTAAACCCTATCAGACACACAATTTAAATATGCCATCAATCATGATATCTGCTGCTCATTCATAAAACAAAATTGCTGGACCAATCAGCTCATTTTGTGCAAGATATTACTCTTCTTGCAGGTTTTTTATGGAGCTTTGTAGTAAAATCTCCTAATGCACTCATACTAATGGATACATCAAGAAAATTTATCTCAGTAAGTGAGCTCTTACAAAGTAAATCTTAAAAAATCAGTGGTACTGTGTAGATAATGAAGCAGGACAAATCATACACAGTGCCTTTCCAAACTATGAAGATGTCATTAACAAAATGCCTTTAGTAGCTGATTAAGTCAATGAACGGACTTTTGGCATACACTGATTCCTGTTCCCATTGTGCAAGAACTAAGATGGCATACGAGTTTGCACAAGCAGTACCCATAGCCACACCAGTCAGTTGGAGGTAGCAAACATCACCAAAAACAAATACGTTATTTTCCAGAATGAGCTCAAGGTGTGAAGAAATGAGCATACTTATGTTGTTAGAGAAATCACTACAGGTGGTCAAAAAAGCTCTCACTTTATCTATACCTGCCTCCTTAGGTATAACTGCAAACAAAGAATCAATGTCCAAGATGACAAGAAGTAAATTCTCTTTATCAATCAGCTTAGTGGACCATGAATACAAATCAGGAAGAAAATTCTTGGTATCTTTATGGACACTCAGAATACCATCTAGTATAGAATGAAGTGCTTTCACAACAAATATCAAGAGTGGTTCAGTGATCCATCCTCTGCTGGAGACAATCAGATGTATTAAAGGGTCCATCAAACTCTTATGTAATTTAGGTAAACCATAGATAACAGGTACTACTGGATGTTGAACAGAAAAATAATTGTAAAGGTCCAAACTAACAAGACCTCTCATGTGTAACTCATAGATATAAAACTTAACTCTGCTAATTAACCCATCCACTTGGAACGTATGGAAGGATTTATAGGTAGTACCATCTTGTAACATGGTGCGTATCTAGGAAACATAGCCCAATTTCTCCATCACTACAATACTGGACCTTTTATCAGCAGGATGAATCTCAATATAGGGGGTCTCTTGCAAGGTCCTGAGTGCCTTACATTCACCAGTAGTCAAGTTATAAAAAGATGTTTTCCGCTTATCTGCCATGTCCTTATGCAGATCATTCCCACACAATGTAGTGAATACATCAATCAATGGATGAGGGTTAAGTGTAAAAGAGCTAGGTTTTTTTTGAAAACGTCAAGGACATATGTGTCAGAGCATGGAAACATAGACTTCAAGGTGGCATTTCTAGCAAATAATTTAAGGTCTAAAATAACCTCTGTAACATCTTATTTTGCAGCAGGTTTAAAGAAAAAAACTTTATTAAAGATGATCTGATCAATAGTGAGCGTATAAGAAGAGTTGTTAAAAATCAATTGATTCGACATTTGTTCCTGGTAGCCATCCCGGCATTGAATTGGTTTACAGATTGGAGCCGTCCTTGCCTCAAACGACTCTGGGAATGACTCTTCCTGCCTTCTTGATCTATGGGAAGGGGACCAAGGAGGGAAAAAGAAGGAGTTGCAGCCAGCATATCACTTGCCGATGGACCAACTGGCCTCATTAACTCTATCTGAGACTGATTGAACTGATTCCACATGTGGAGTGGTCTCAATGTGTTCACTGTTAGTCTGTTCATTATCTTCATTCTGCACAGAGTTAACATAAACCATCATGACCATCATGCAGCCAGAAAAAACAGTACCTCTTGTAAACTCAAGTATATCTCATTGCAACTTCCTAGTTTTGATCATCTGAAGTCTAGTTTCATAGGCCTCAGTACACTGTCATACAGACCATCCAGACTTTCTTTTAATTGAGCTCCAGAAAAGTTAGTGGCAATCTCACTCTGAAGTAATTTCACATAAGAGTAAAACCTCATGAGGTTTGAAAAAATGTATCAAACGTTTCATATAATTGAAACTCAGCTGCAGATTCAACTATTGCCAGTGCTTAAGGAGGTCTGGATAAGATTCATCATAAGTTGGCATTTTCAAAACTCGTAATCCATGTGGAACCACCTTGTGGTGTATTGCTGACTAAGATGTAAACATTGCCACTGGAGATGTTTATATCTGAAAAGTTTACTCTCAAAATCTTTCAACCATAATAGAAATGATTCATGTGTAGCTAAGTCAACTTTAGAAGAATTAGACAACAGATTGTTAGAAATATGCAGCAAAGGATTATCTTGAAGAGCAACAAACGTTCTAAATGAATAAAGTCTACTCCATTACCCCTATCTGGGATATACATAAGTTCATTATCTCACCCATCTGTAATGTCCTGCAAGAAAACCACACAAGTAAATCCAAAAGAGAAACAGGAACACCTGCAGACAAAGTTCGAACAAATCCTTAGCAATAACATAAAAAGAAGACTTCAACCACCACAGCAATGAGGAGCAAAAAGCAGCATAATAAAAACAAACTAAAAGAGAAATAAAAAAAGAAGTTATGTCTTACCCTAACATTCCATCTTTGCTGTCGATCTTCACTAATCCTTGACTGTGGGCTCAGTTCTGAGCCTCGTAAATGACTCAGCCATTTACTTCAGCTCATGCCTTCCAAACTCTTGAGCTAGGCTCTACCCATAATGCTCCTCTCTAAATTACCACAGATAGAGTTTGCCTAAATTAGTGGCAAACAAATAACAAATAATAATAAGAGAGCAGTTATGTGTCCCTAATATGGGAGAATCTGATCCATTAAGAGTTTTAGGCTAGGAGAAGAGAGGGGATGTTAAGGATTAGTGAAGATCGACAACACAGATGGAATGTCATGGTATGCCATAACTTCTTTGTCTTATGTTGTCAATCTTCACGTAATGCTTGACTGTTCCATAGCTACCTGAATCTTGGGAGGTCTCATGGAAGATCACAGAAGAACGAAAAACACTGAAAAAAACAATAAAACAGAGCGGACCACGTACTGCAGAATTCCACTTTAATAAAAGTTTAGTGCTTTCATCAGAACTGTTTCCAACCTCTTCAGAACACCAACATACAACAGTGAAATGTTTAAATAGGTACA
Source organism: Protopterus annectens (assembly GCF_019279795.1). Classification (NCBI taxonomy): domain Eukaryota; kingdom Metazoa; phylum Chordata; order Ceratodontiformes; family Protopteridae; genus Protopterus; species Protopterus annectens. Next base: position 87,370,620 of record NC_056739.1, on the reverse strand, counting down.
TGACAGTCACATGATACTAAAGACAGTTCCATCTATACTAAATTTAAAAATGCAGTCTTCCAAAAAAGCATATTTTTACATAGTTCAAAACCTTTCTTATTACAAAAACTTGAATAAAATATGTGTATAAAAACACATGCATATTAAATAAACAGAAACAGCAGCATTGTGATGGCTAAAAAAAGCACTTAAACACAAATCTAAGAAAAAACATATTCAGCCTTCAGTTTCAAAACACTGCTGATCGAGACAGACTCATTTAGCCCAGGGGGCTCCAATGCTTTACTCCTGAGTTGCCAAACCAACTCCTTGTATTCTAGAAGGAATTCATGAGGTCCACCCCTTTGATCCAAGCCCACTTTTTCTATCCAGGTGTAATTAAAAGAATGTGTAGGATTTTTACTCACATGTTTTGCAAGAACATTTCTTTTGTCATTCTTGTTTATGTCATATTGATGCTGGTAGATCCTACTTTTACATTTATTTTTGGTCTTACCAATGTAAAATGATAAACATTGTTGACACTCAGTAAGATACATGACATTATTGCTCTGGCAATTCAACGTCTGACAAAATTTAAAAACTCTCCATCTGGGTATACAAATGTCTACACCTTCCTTTAGATACCTACATTGATTACAATGTCCGCATTTAGACATGTGGCCAGGGTGACTTTTTTTCCTTTGTCTTTCAAGTAAATTTTTAAAACACAGATCTTTCTTATACACCACTACAGGGTTCTTCCCCATTTTCTCCACATACTCACTGTCAGCCCTGAAAATGTCCCAGCTATGTTGTATTATATCCCTTATACTATCAAAACGTATATTATATGGCAATATTAGGGCTCTTTGAAAATTTACTGTGTCTCTCTTCTCTTACCATTCAAGGTAACTAAATCACCATTTGCCCCAAGTAATGGCTTAAAGATGCCTTCCTGTCTTTTGATGATGACCTCCCAAAAAATATTCTCCAAGAATATAACTGGATACCCTCTGTTGTCAAGATATCCTTCAAAACCGAACATTGTTCACCTAAGTTAGAGTCATTACTCACCATACAGGCGAATCTCACCGTCTGGTCTTTGATCAGAGACTTTTTTTAATATATAGGGTGGTGGCTTTTAAAATGAAGTAATGAATTATAGTAGGTAGGTTTTCTGTATATGTTAGAGCCAAACCTACCTTCATCTCTATTCTTTGAGATGGTCACATCCAGATAATGAACATCTTCTTCACCTATTTCCATGGTAAACTTTAAAAAAAAATGATGTACTGCTGTTCAAATATATAAAAACATTTGTTAAGTTTGTCTCTGCCACCTTTCCAAAAAATGACAATGTCATCTAAATATCATCCGTAAAGTGTCCAACAATTACTAAACTCAGAGTTGAGGACATATTGACTTTCCCATTGGGCAAGGATAATGTCAGCAAATGTGGGCACACAAACTGCACCCATTGCCACACTTTTAAGCTGCCAAAACAACTGATTTTCAAACATTATAAAGTTGTTTTCCAAAACCAGATTCATTAAGGTGGTAATAGTCAATGCTTTGTCATGGTCTACACTGGGGTGGTTACATAAAAACTCATAAAACATATCCAAACCCTAGAGTGTGGGATGACGGAATAAAGATCACATACATCAATAGTGACAAATAGCAGTTCTTTGGAGTATAGGTCATTTGAAAGTTTTGATAAAAAACCTCAAGAATCCCTGAAAATATATTTATGTTCACTCAAGAGATTCTTAATCTTCACATCTATGTATTTAGCTATAGGCAGGGTTTTTGAGGCCTTTGAATCCACAATAGGGCTCAATGGGGGGGGGGTCTTCTAAACTCTTATGAGTCTTGGGTATGCCAAAAATGGTGGGGGGTTCTAGGATAGGGTACCGTCAGAAATTTGAGGTCACTCACACTAATCTGGCTGTTCAACATCAAATCCTCTAGTGCAAGGTCAATCCTATGATGTGAAATATTCATTTCATTGACCAAAATGTCTTTGTAAGTATCTGTATACAGTATAGATAACATTCTGTCAATATATTCATTCACATCCATAACCACTAGGCCCCCACCTTAAGTAAATGAGGCTGAAAACAAGCAAGATTTTCCTCCATATGCTGTGTCAGCACCTGAATAAGTGCTGACAGATTCACAATGCTTGTAGAAAGTCCATGACATGAACAACTGGAGTCACTGTGAATGTTCTCGCTCTCACTCATAACTTCCACCAGGAAAATCACAGAAGAATGAAAAACACTGAAAAAAACAACACAGGTCTCATGGAAAAATATTCCTAAACACCACTGAACTGAATGATGCCCGTCCCCTAGAGACCTGATCCAATTTGTAATGAGTGATAAAGGTATGAGGAGAAGACCATGTGGCTGCTGCACAAATGTCATCTAAAGAAGCTCTAGCATGAAAATCTGCAGACGTTGCCACCGCTCTAGTTGAGTGGTGTTTTACTAGGCATAAAAAGTGAAGCCCTTTTGACTGGCAGTTAAATGTAATACAATCTCTAAGCCATTTTGCCAAGGTAACCTTTGTAACTGGGTTACCTAAAGAAAATGAGGAAAAGGCAACAAATAGTTGGTCAGATTTTCTGAAATCCTTTGTTCTGTGAAGATAAAATCATAGTTGTCTGTGGACATCTAATAAATGAAGAGAATACTCCCCTTTATTGGAGAAATTAGGAAAAAAGACTGGTAGTTGTAGTATCTGACTGATGTTGGATTCTGAGACTACCTTCGGTTAAAAGGATGGATTAGTCTTAACGGAGACCCTGTCTTTGTGAAATATTATGTAAGGTGATTTGCAAGACAAAGCCTGAAGTTCAGATACTCTTCTGGCAGATGTAACAGCCACTAAAAATAAAATTTTCCATGTGAGAAACTTTAAGTGACGTAGCTGATGGTTTGAAAGGAGAAAGAGTAAGGGACTGAAGAACTAGTGTTAGATCCCAGGGAGTAATGGGTTCTTTAAATGGAGGTCTTAACATTAGGACTCCCTTTAAAAAAGGCTTTACAAAGTTTGTGTGACATAAAGGATGACTCATCAAAACCCATATGGTAGTTGGAAATTGCAGCTAAATGGACTTTAATTGTAGCTAAATGAACTTTAATTGTAGTGGTAGAAGAACCAGTTTGATAGAGTTTAGCTAAAAAGTCCAAATCTTTATGAAAAGGGGTCGTATAAGGATCAAGTTCATTACTGAGGGCCCATCTTGTGAATTTTCCCACTTACTTTGATACAATTTACTAGATGAAAGTTTGTGATTGGCCTCAATGATTTGGTGGATGGGACAGGAAAGGGAAGAATACTTGGCAATCATGGGAATTGGAGAAGCCACGCAGTGAGCTTAAAATGATGGACATTTGGATGAACCATTCCCTCTGGAAGAGACAGCAGATCCGGAGCTGGGTTCGGCATCCAAGGTTCCTGAAGTAGCTGAGGCCAAAGGAAGGGAAACCAAACTTGTCAAGGCTAAAAAGGGGCAGTGATGATTATTGTGTCTCTGACTTCTTGTCCTTCCTTAGAAACGGGAATATCAGAGGAGTTGGGGGAAAGATATAGAGAAGACCAGGGGGGCAATCATGGAGAAGAGCATCTCTGGGTGACTACACCGGAAGGGGGATTAGGGCAAAGTAACTACTGCACTTGTTGTTTAGACAGGATGCAAACAGATCACAGCAAGGTTGGCCCCAGTGACGAAAAATCTCCTTCGTCACCACAGGATTAAGAGACCACTTGTGAGGCATGAGAATGGTTCTGCTTAGTTTGTCCACTATCACATTGGAGCTCCTCAGAATATGTATTGCTGTGAGAAAGCGGTTGGAAGAAATCACCCATTGCCAAACTCTGAGGACTTCTTGACATAGTGGGTAAGATTTGATTCCTCCTTGTTTGTTGATGTACCAGACTACCGACATGTTGTCTGTCTGAATTCCTACTGTTCCTGAAGGAAGGGCATCCTGAAATGTTTGCAGCGCTACAGCACTGTCCTCTTCTCTAGAATACTGATGACTCTATGCTTTTAAGTACACCAGCCTGTCCTCTAGCCCTTACTTTCCAGTTTCTCCTACTTCCCTACCTTACAACCATATTTAACTACATGCTATTATAAGTTTTTTAAGAATGTTTAAGACAAATTTTATTCTCATTATTATTTTGTTTACATCTGCATTTTCACTTGTGTTTATATCTGTAATTTCACTTATGTAACTATTGTAACCATTGTATCTGGAGCTTTTCTCCTCGGGTCTCTGCTGAAAAAGGGCACCTGCCCAGCCAGACCAACCCGGTTAACAAATGGCAAATAAATAAAATACTGATGTGCAAATTGGCTTGGACTCTCTTTCCCAGATAATGCCCCCACCCCATCTGGGAAGCATCCATGGTCACTATGGCTTGGGGCTGTGGAAGACTGAATGGATGACCCGAAAGGATCTCATTGGAGTGGACCACCACAAAAGTTCCTGTTTGCAGCAATTGGTAATCAAGAGGTGGTGTGATACTGGCTGGTCTATTAGAGACCACTGGGAGGCTCACATCCATTGTAGGATTCACATGTGATATCTGGCTAAAGGAACTAGAGTGACTGAGGCTGGCATTGATCCTAACACTTGTAGGACCAATTTGGCTGAAACACTTTTGCTCTGGACAATGTGGCTGACCTGAGGTCTGATCCTTTGTAGTCTTTCCAATAGGAGTGAAGCAAGACCTGTATCCAACAGGACTCCAGTGAATTCTAGTTGTTGTGAGGGTTGCAAATTTGATTTTTCGTAATTTATTGTAATGCCTAGAGAGGCACAAAGATGCAGAGTGCAATCCCTTGCCTGTTAGCCTGGTGGTAGCAGTAAGGAGCCAGTCATTGAGGTATGGAAAAACTCAAAATACTTGAAGTCTGAGATGAGCTGCTACCACTGCCATACATTTGGTGAACAACCTGGGGGCTGAGGTGAGTCCAAAGGTCAGTGCTCTGAACTGGAACTGACTGGCTCCCAGCCAGAAGCACATGAATCTCCTGGGGCGTTTGCCCACTTTTATGTGGTAATACATGTCCTGGAGAGCTATAAAGCACATCCAATCATCTTTTTCCATGAATGGAGACTGTACTGAGATCATCTGAAGTTTTTTGGGGCACTAAAAAGAGTAAAACCCGGATCCTATTTGGACTGGTGGGACTTTTTGGATGACTCTTTTGTCGAGCAGTTTTTGAATTTCTAATACTGTTGCTTCCCTGTGACTGGGTGGAACATCCAGGAGTCTTTTTGGGGGTTTAGGACTTACAGAGCGTGGAATATTGTAACCTCTGGAAATGACTCCCTGCACCCATCTGTCTGATGTTACCAGTTGCCAGGCAGGTTGGTGCAGGGATAATTGTCCCCTGACTGTCTCCAGAGGAAGGCAATTTGGCCTCCATTCAGAAGTGCTGGTAGGAGGACCAGAGAAAGAATCTCTGCAGCCCTGATTCTGCAGGCCACTTCTGCCTCTTGGGTGTCATCTTCCATTATTACTTCCCCCTCTTCCCTGTGGAAAGTCTTTGCCACATGAGTCCTGGAAAGGCCCTTGGGACTTCTTAAATCATAGCCTCTCACTTCTCTGGTTCCTGGAGTAGAGTCATTGAGGAGTGGAGAAACATACACCTACAGCAGAAAGAGTCTTTCCATCCTTCTCACATCTGGCCAGAGACTCTTTAACCTTAGGACCAAATAGAGATGTTCCATCAAATGGAGCATTGATGAATTACAATTTAAGTGGCTTCACAAAGTCACAAAAGTGCATCCAGACATGTCTTCTAATGGCTATGCCTGAACCTGCTGCACTTCTCGTCCCTTTGGCTGTGTGGGCAATCAGCCTCATGGATGGGTTAGAAATTGTTTCAAGGGTGGTGTACTGAAAAGTAACTTTGTCTCGTACCTCTTCAGCTACTGCTCCTGAGAGGGTATCCAAGAGCTCTTTGATCAGATCCCTCTGTAACCTTGTAAAGTGCGCCATATAGTTCAAAGGCCTGACAGCAAAGGTTGATGAAGCATAAAAGCACTTCCCAAATCTATCCATAGTCCTGGATTCCTTGTTAGGAGGATGGGTAGTAAAACTTTCCTCAGCAAGTTCCTTCTTAGTGGCTGCCATTGCTCTTCTTTGGGGGCAAAAAGGATCCAGTCAGGTGTCTTGTGGATCGGTTTGATGGAGTCAGGCATCTTCCTCACCCACTGCATGATAAGATTAATGAGCTTGTCAGTGGGTGGAGCGGTCCAAGAGGTAGAAGGCTGGGCATAAAAAGCCTTCAGGTATACCAACTCCTTCAAAGAAGGCTGGAGGGAAGACCAGCCATCACTCTGTTTCAGAATTTCCAGGATGTCCCTGAAGAAAACATCATCAGGGGGAGAACCTGAGGGAACCTTTCCCTTCATCAAAGTCAGTATTTTCAGTCAAGGACTCCTCTGGGGAGTCTAAGTGCTTCCTCTTGCACTTTTTCTTCACAGGTACTTCCTCAGGGAGATGTTCTGGGAAAGTGTCTAAAGAGGAAACAATCAAGGTGGGTCTTTCCTGGAACTTTTGTGCCCACTGTCCCAGGGAAGAGATTGATAAAAACTCTGGTTGAGAAGAAGTAGAAGTTTGGCCCAACATGGATGGCAGAGACTGTGAGTCCACAATAGAGAAGGTCTACTTCATGATTTTGAATGCCAGCCCTCCCCCACAGATGGACGGGAGCCTGGAACTGAAACAGACTCCTTCAGAACCATGGTCCCACCCTGCACCAAAACGGCGACCCCAGAAACCAATGCCTGGGTCAATCCAATGAAAGCTGAAGTACTGAGGGTCAGGGAAGGTGCCAAAATAAATGAAGCTGATCCATGCACCTTGGAACCAGCCAGGGAGTCTCGACCCCAGGAGGCTTCTGGTTCTGAAAGACCAGAGGAGCTCAAGGCAATCCTCGGTTCTGGAGAAAAGGTTCTTACCAGAACCAAGACAGCTGAAGCTGGGTATGTCAGAGCCATGGGCTCCAATGACTCAAAGGGAGTTGGAGGAGGAAGAGATGGTGTCGTAATAGGGCCAGTGCCGATGCTGACCTGGCTAGAAACCGAAGATAATCACATCTCTGTCAGGAGCTGATCCTCCAGTCTCATGATGTCCAATTCCAAGAGACTCTTGGTGGATTGAACAGACAAAGTCGTAAAAGACCTAGAGAGTCTAGGTTTGTCGAGGGGCTCAGTGGACAGTCTTTGAATGGATCAATTGAAGGCGAGTATCTGCACCGTGGTTATGGTGGCAAATCTGAGTGTTCCAGTACCGATGCACTTTCCGGTGCCGAGGCAGTTGGTGCCAAATCCGATTTGGCAGGTGATGAGTCCTTTTTGCCATTTGGTGTCAAGGAAACATTTGACACCAAAGGCTGCTTCCATACTTTTTTAGGTGGTTCTGAGGAGGTATTTGGAACCGAGTAAGACCTCTTTTTATGCTGAGAAGAGGAGGATGAACTGGCTTCAGTCTTGGACCCAGAAATGGCCTCTTCAGAATCCCGTTCCATTAAGCCTTTCAAGATGTTTGCTTTTCCACTCAGTGAGAGTTCTGGGTGAGAAACCATGACATATAGAGGAGTTCTCTTGTAAATGTACTACTCCAAGACAGTACACGCAGGAGACATGCCCATCGGAATTGATCATTTTCCTATCACACGTCTGACATCTTTTAAATCCAGAAGTGCCCTTAGAAGGTTTAGTAGGAGTGTCTGCCTTTTCAGCCATTAGACAGGATATACACACATACACACACACACACACACACACACACACACACACACACACACACACACACACACACACACATGCTATTGCGAAAAATAACAGGTAGAAGAGACTTTTTAAGGGAATAGAAAGAGAAGTAAAAAATACCAACTATGGTATTCAAGAAATACCTAAAAGGTAAAAGGAGTACCAACAATGGTACATAGAAAGACTACCAATGGTAGAAGAGAGGCAGAAAAGACACTAGCCAGATACAGTAGATCTGATAGCGGGTAGAAGATAAAAAAATTGAAGAAAGCTTAAGATAGTTTTAGGATAGTTTAAAGATAAATAACCAGGGAAAAACTTACTTTAATGAAAGCCAAAGCTTGAGAGAGGATCGGACACATCTGACACATTAAGCAGCAAACCAGATCTGAGGTAATTTAGAAATCAGCATTAAAGGTAGAGCTTAGATCGAGAGTTTGGAAGGTCCGAGCTGAAGTAAATGGCTGAGCTGGTTGTGAGGCTCGGAACTGAGCCCACAGTGAAGTATTACATGAAGATTGACAACATCAGATCAAGAATTTTAATAACAAAAAGGTAAGTACTTTTGTGGAAGACCACTTCCTCAAACCTTAATACAAGACAACAGACTACAGCCTTATCAAGAGAGCTGCATCAATCAACACACAGAAATCTAAAAACCAACCAATAAAAAAACATACAGCAGGCACATAATTTAACTATGACAGCAATATGACAACTGCTGTCAGCACACAGAAATCTAAAAACAAACAATAAAAGCACATATAGCAGACACATAATTTAAATATGACATCAATAATGACATCTGCTGCTCATTCATAAAACAAAGCTGCTGAACCAATCACCTCAATGAAGTAGGCCATGCTTATGAAGCACCGGCTTTAAAGGAATACTCTCATTTAAACTAGGTTTAACATTGGCTAGCAGTTTAATAATCCAGTGTAGCTCTCTACACTCCATCTTATTCGAAATGTCACCACCCCGTAGATCCTCAGTTAACATTTCAAGGATAGTAAATTTAAAACAATAAGCAGCACCACACTCCACAAAATATTTCACTAAAGCGTTAGCCATCCTTATTCCTGATATCCCCTACAGGCTCCAAAATCCTGTCTATATATATGTATGTATATATATATATATATATATATATATATATATATATATATATATATATATATATATATATATATATATATATATATATATATATATATATATATATATGCACACACACACACACACACACACACACACACACACACACACACACACACACATATATATGATTTACCTTCAGAATGTTGACCATCACATTGTCGAAACCACTTCCGCAAACTCCGAACTGCAACTTGTCAAAACCTTGAACACCAATATTCGGAACTACAAAATCTCATCCCCTTTTTGTCCCATGTTAGCACTTGTTTTTAAGTGTGGAGCGGTTATAAATGTCGACATTTGCTTTTTTTTGGCTTTCTGAAATTTCTGCAGCACAGATTTTGCAGAAACGTTTCGACAATGTGCACATTCGACTATATGCTTTCAACATTTTGAAGGTAAACCTGTATATATATATATATATATATATATATATATATATATAGATAGATATATATATAGATATATATATATATATATATATATATATATATATATATATCTATAGATTCACTTTGAATCATCAAATGTTCAGAACATCGAAAATTCAAAATGAACCGTAAAAAAAAAAAAAAAAAAAAAAATCACAAACACTATGTTATGCCCCCCCCACACCCCCCTACTTTAAATATTCCAACTCCGAGATCACACTACAGTGGGGTAAGGGAAATCTCCCATTTACCGCTATATGTGGTAGAGCTAAACGGGAGATTTCCCTACCCTACCTGCAATGCCAACACTCAGATGGCACACACACACACACACACACACACACACACACACACACACACACACACACACACACACACAACATGCAGGGCACCTTGCTGCCCTGCATATACACCCAACATTCCACAATCTCACTTACCTGGCACTTCCACTTTAAACCTTCGATGTTCTGAACATCGATGTTCTGGTCTCGATGATCAGAACTTCGATGTACTGAACATTCGATGATTTAAAGGGAACCCATATATATATATATATATATATATATATATATATATATATATATATATATATATATATATATGGGCCCCCTTCAGAAGACTGAAAGTCCAAAAGAATGAAAATTAAAATATCTAATACTCAGAATAATGAAAATGGAATTTGCACTTTATCCACTGTTGTGCGATCTCGGAGTTGGTATATATAATTAGCAGGGGGGTTGGGGTATGTAGCCACTGACATGAGGAGTGGAGGGAGCTTGCCCCCCTGCATTAAAAAATGTTTTTGACATTTTGAGTATTATATATTGTGATTTTTCAGTCTTTTGAACTTTCGATCTTTTGACACACACACACACACACACACACACACACACATACACACACACATATATATATATATATATATATATATATATATATATATATATATATATATATATATATATATATATATATATATATATATATATATATACATATATATATATATATATATATATATATATACACACAGAGAGAGAGACAGAGAGACAAAGAAAGATAACCAGATATATAATTTATTGATAAAATGCAGCATATCAGCAAACAAATAAAAGGGTAGCTGATAGGGAAGATCAGACTGCTGCCTAAGTGTGAAAGACAAGAGTGTCAGTGGTACAATAGGTAGCATACATGTTTTTGGTGCAAAAAGGGGTTCAAATCCAACATCAGGTAGCTTGATTGCTGACACTGCAGTGCAGCATAAGTGGGGTTCCTGCCCTCATGAGTGTGTTGTCCTTTAGATGAGACATTAAACTAAGGTCTCATCTGCTTGAGTTGGTGATAGCTCAGGAGGATGTAAAAGAGTCTACACCATCTATTGAAAAGAGTATGAGTCCTTTATTTATATACAAAAAGTGGTCTTACTTACAACTTATTTACATATTTACAAATATTTACAAATGTACAAATATATACACATACAAATATATTTACACATAATCATAATTGTCCTTACAATCATACTAAATTTTCATCCCTATTAGACCCCCACTGCTTTTTTCATAACCACCATCTGATTTTTCTTAATATTGTTGTAAAATCCATTTATAATTAAACATAATTTCATTTATTCTTTCGTTCAATATAACCCATATGCCATAAAATAATTTTAAGCTATTCTTTTAACAATAAAATAACTTTTAATTATTCTTTTAGCATATTCCTTATTTCTATTTAAATAATATACACATTTAATTATATCTATGTTTACCTTCTTTACATAGTTTTCCCCATACATTTTTTACTATTTTACATTTCAAAAACACATGTTCAGTAATTTCTTTTTCTTGACAATGTAAACATATTTTATCACCCTTTTTATATGACATATTTCCTTTTTCTGATAACTGTTCTATTACCATTCTCCATAAAAGAATCTTGAGATTCTACTTTTTTATTATACCATATACTTATTTTTATAGCTTTATTTTTTTCATCTGTTAGATTTTACCCACAGTTTTTTATAATAATGTTTTATCATCGCATTCTTTTTTTTTTTTTTATATATTATCAGTTTTTATTTTCTGCAAAAATATTTTTTGGTAACATTTTATTTCTTCATTTGTATACTCTTTTTCTCTTTTTTTTTTGCCATAGACCAACATTTAACTTATATTTATATAATTTTACTACTAATATCTCATCGCCTTTTTCATTTATCCACTTCAATACATTATACAAATTTAATGAAGCAACATATAACACTAGGTTAATTAACCATAAACCTCCTTCCGCTTTATTTAAATACACAGCTCCTCTTTTTACTGGGTATTGTAATCTAGAATCCCATATAAATGAAAAAATATATCTGTAATAATTCTTTACTGTTGGCAGCATAAATACACTTGCCTAGTATTCTATTTTCCCATCAGTATTGAATTTATCAAATAAACCTTTTTTTCTGAATGATAATTTATATGTCTCCAGAAAAGGTGAGTTTGTTTTATTTCTATTGTTTTTTCCAGTTGAATTCTACGTACATTTTTACTCCTACATTTTATACCTAACACAGAAAGATCATTCATTGCAAAATATATACCCCTTACCATTACTGCACAATTTAAACCTTTACTTTCTTCTTTATTTAAAGCCATCCCTATCACTTCTAAATCCTCATTTGTGCAAATTATTACTTTTATCTAAATTTTGTTTTTACAATAATTATCCTAATGTCATATGCATATGTTAACAAAACTAATTCTCAACTCTTCAGGTGTTATATACACCCCCTCCTTCATTTTGTAATTTATTTCACATACTATTACATTTATAACTAATACAAAAGGTATACAAATCATTGGGCATCTTTGTCTTGCACCACTCTTCATATGCACCTCTTGGTTTAACAAGTCATTTACAAGTATTTTTACTTTATTATTTATTTATTTAACATTTGTTGACTGGGAAGGTCTGGCTAGGACAAAGCCTATTTTCAGCTGAGGCTCGAGGAGAAATGCTCCAGACACGTCTTTGGAATGTGGGGGGAAACCGTAGTACCCAGAGGAACCCATACGAACACAGGGAGGACATGCAAAATCCGCACAGAAGACACCCCAGCCAAAAATTTAACTGCTTCCTGTGAGGTGACAATGTTAACCACTGCACTGTCCTATTATTATTATTATTATTATTATTATTATTATTATTATTATTATATGCTGACATACATAATTTCCTAACTTTCTCACATATTACATTCCTTCATTATTTCCCATAAGATTTCATATCCAATTTTATCAAATGCCTTATTAAGGTCTCAGATCATGATTTTCACTTCCTTTCTATTCATCCTGCCCAGACCACCACAGACAGCCAGTTATTAAGTACACTGCTAATGCCTGAATCTGATGGAAAGTGCTAAAATATGGTTAACTTGTTGCTTTTAGATTTACTGCAACCCCTTCACCACACATACAGTCATTTGCATCAGAGACAATCTCCATACTTATCACTTTATTAACTGTGGATCTCAGATATCTCATTGTGTTAAAAATAGGCAAGGAATGTGTTTCATCTGGTTTCACAAAACGCACACTACCTCTATAAATCCAGAATAATGTCTGCTTAAACTGAAAAACACTGTCAATATCCTTGTACCCAGCAATTACTCAAGCCAATGTTACTCACTGTATATACCTCACATATCAGAATGCATTAAAATAAAAAAAGTTGGTTACAGTAATTTTAACCCCCTGCACCTATACACACACACACACACACACACACACACACACACACACACAAAAAAAAACATCAACTACACCCATTTGTATGACTGTGGCTGTAAACGCCAGATGTTTGATTATGATCAAATGAATGAATAAATATATAAATAACTGACACTCAATAATTTAATTTCTCAAGTCACTACTGTCAGACTATATTGTTCGACCTACTGCAACCAAATACCTCTCAATACCTGAGCTCAAGATTCACCAAAAAAATCTTAAAAGTAATGAAGGACAAATGACCAAACTCAAACAAATATTGCTTTTATTTAATTAGAACATTGCTAAAATAAAAGGCTTGTTTTTGCATTAGCATGCCTTTTCTGAAGGCTATTAACTTTGAAACTCATATGTCTGTAGGGACATAGTAAATGCAATCCTGATCGATTTGCCAAAACACAATTTTTATACATAAACAGACCAAAATCAGAGACAGCTGAGATCTCCTATGCCCCCCCCCCCCATACCTCTTAACTTCTTTGCTCAAGAATTTTGAAAAGTACAACTTTTTTAATCTTGTATTATGCTCTACAGCTCTAACAGTGTCTATAATTTTATATGATATATTTCTCTACTTGTATAATGTCTTTAACATTTGAATGTGTAGATGTTCTCCCTGGGCCTCCACTGAAAATGGACCTGAGTCCAGTCGGACTCTCCCGGCCAACAAATGTAAATAAATAAATAAATAAGAATTGCTGACAAATCCAACAACAATGAAAGGACAATGACTCAAAGACCCAAAATTGGAAACAATTTTTAAATTACCCTTTTGCAGTTAAAAAGTTGATAGAGTAAACGGTTTTCATCAATGTGCATTTTCTGAACAATAAAAAGTATGCTGCTGTAATATCTAGCGTGTTGACTGTTAATTCTCAGTGGCTTGCCAGGAAACTAACTGGTAAAGTGCAACATAAATAAATAATGAGCAAAATCAGGCACGGGAGAGAAATATGTCCCACTCCCACAAACATACATACATACGTACATACACACATACATAGGTCTATTATTAAATGTCCGAAGTGCCTGTGCTCAACCGGCATGTGGTCAAAAGGCACTTTTCAAATGGGTAGAATGCTGAACCAAAATACATTGACTACACTACAGCGAATGGGTAGTGTAGTTTAGAGTATCTGAGTTCGGCTTTGTGCATGGAGATCACAGTTCAGCGAGGAACAAGGAATTAACCCATTTCCTCACTGTAGTGCAATCTCAGAGTTGGTATATTTAATTTGCACAGAGTGTGGGGGGCACAGATGGTTATAGCTCCCCTGAAAAACAGTATGATTAACGTACCATTGACAGTAGAATGTAATGGTACATTAAGGTGCATTGCACAGGTGACTGACGTTACCTCCTGCTATGTTGAATATATCGAACTACAGATGTCAATGTATTCAGTTTCGCCATGGCTGCTGTTTCAAAGTTCCGATTTCTGCATTTCTGGTCGACCATTGTGAGCAGTCAACAAATGCAGTTTCGAAATTTCATTAGTAAACCCATACATACATATTAAATGTGCACACACACACACACACACACACACACACACACACACACACATACACACACACACACACAAACACACACACACACACACACACACACACATAAATTCCTTCCAACATGATGCCCTGGCTTACGGGCTGCAAAACAAATAAAAACATATTCTTATGCTCTTGTCCTGGCTACCTACATTAATGATCTCTTTATCTTTCATTTTCAGACTGTCTCAGTCACCTGAGGCAGCCTGAGCCAATAGAAAGTGCTCCTAGCTGATTCATGCAGCAGCGTGGTGAATCACTTGATGACTGAAGTCTCCAATATCCACAACAGCTATGCAGATGGGTAGGGCTAGATTTGTAAAGTCCCAAGCCAGGCTGCTTTGAAAACAGCCCAGGAAACAAACTCAGAGTTCCCCAGAACCCCACACTTGAGCATTAACATAGTTCCAAGCACCTGAGAGTCAAAAAAGGTTTCCTATTATTTTTAATTAAAAATAACAAGTCATTTTTTTTTAAATACTGCCAGTTATCTTCTTCTTTTTTTGAAACTGGGGGTGGGGTTGCAGTCCAGCAGCCAGTACTACAAGCCACTCCTCGGACAAAGTGTAAACAGTATATTTAAAAGGTGGCAGTCACCTGACAGTGAGAATGTGTAACCTTATGTTCGCATTCCAGGAAGGCAGATACCAAAACAAGTTACCTATATGCTATAAATAACCATCATCAGTAGTCTGATGCTAATAAGCTTGTTAGTATGAGTCAGGAACCTTACATAATAAATTAATTTTATAAATAATCTTTGAATTCTCGCCAGCCTTCTAACATCATCAACTAAATAACAGCACAGGGAAGCACAATATTTAATATGTGACCGTTAACAACTTATTTGAAAAGTGTAATTAACATATTGAGCTTTTTCAAAGTAACAGTTCAAAAAGGTTTACACAGTGGCAAACCATTTCCTAATTATTGCAATAATGTTCATACTAAAAACTAAGCTGTTGACTGGTATAAATCCTAAGTCCTCTGTACTTGATCATGTTATGTTTATTTATTGGCTTCATAACTCCTTGTAGTCAGAATATGGATACATTTTTTGTAACAAAATGTATAACCTTCAATGTATTACTGTTAAAAGATATATGGTTTCTTTCTATCCAGCTGTTGTAAATCATCTAGTGATTTATGCAGGTTATATTAACTATTAATATTAGTAACTGTATTGGCAAACTTATTGTCATCTACAAATTGTCCAAGGTCTGTTTGCTCACAGGTTACTGCAGCTGGCTTTTAGAGCATTAGAGAGTCCAAGGACTGAGCCCAAGGGAACTCCCTTAGTAAATATGGAGAAAAAAAGAATCCATTTTAACATAAAGTGAATGATCTTTAAACCAGTTGCTGCTGTCATTCTTTTATAAACATTAAAATTCATCTGACTGCAGTTATACCACCAATAAATCGTTGACAGCTAAATATTAAACCAAGAAACGTTCCTTCCTTTATAAAATGTTGTGTTTATATTTCGAAGGAATTGGTCTAGTACAAAATCTTGAATAGGAGCTCTGTTAATAAGTGAAACACAACACATGGATGTATTAATGTACTCCTTCTAATTATGTAAGGTAGCAAAAAGTTTCCTATATAGGTGAAATATATTCAAGGCAAGAATGCAGCAAACAAACAGCTATAACCATATTTCTCCTTGGTTATATTGTTTGTGTAGCAACTAGCATGTTATTCAACAACAACAAAAAAAATTGTTAACAAATATACATGTTTATCTATTATCATTTCTTTGAAATAGACATACTATCATTATTCAGTATAAATACAGTTGGTAGAAGAGACAACTATATCCTTTGGGCTTCTGTTAACCTGGAATAGCAATCAGATTCACAGCTGTAGGAATTATTAATGCTGAAGAATTCAAAAGGCTCAAATGTGGCATTAAATTAGACTGTCCTCCACTTATAATATAGAAAAGCCTAATTCCCAGCTTATGTTAAACTACATTTGCTTGATGCCAGGAGACAAAAAGATTATGCTGGCTACACATAAAGTACATTTAATATTCTACCTCAGTTATTTACACAGTTTCACCTGTACCCCTTTCTTACCTGCCCTGTGCATTCTGAGTCCATCTGTGGATTCTCAGTCCACCACCCACTTAAGTAGTCCATCATATGGGTCTCTAATACTCTCTGTGAAAAAAGTTCTTTTGGATATCTAGGGAGAGGTTAGTACTTACAAACCTCTGCTTGTTTCCCCTCCTTCATCCCTCTTCTGCTCACCTCTTCACATCTTCTAACAAGATCTTTGAAACAAATGTATACAATGTAGAATACTTACAACTTCACAAGATGGTTAAAAATTGTTACTTTATACTTATTAAAAGTTCTTTTGATGAACAGATATGATTCAACATTATTTATTATTGGTATCATTAGAAAAAATCCTTTCAATGTGAATCTGTGAGGAACATGGACTTTAAGACTTAAATTGAGGAACATTTGTCATAATGAGATACACTTGAGAGATATGAAGGTGTACCTCTCAGCTGTCCTGATTTTTGCAGAATGACCAGATTTTTGCCTCATATTTTTGGACCATTTCTCATAAATTTTGTGGTTTTCTGGCAAATCACTGAGGACTGAATTCATTAAATAATGATATACATCTGAGTTTTATGCTTCATATTCTTCAGAAAAAAAAGGTACGCTAACACAAATTCCATTATTCTAGCAACTTTTCTAAATTTATAAGAGCAATATTTAAAATCTGTCCCTATTTTTGGGCCCTTGTCTCCCCATTATTTTAAGCTTTGTCCTGATTTCTTGCATTAAGTGGTAGAGAGGTATGGGTCTAGAAAATTGCGTTTGCGACAGTTACAACATGCACAGGATATATCTTGGTTAAATATATACTTGTGAACAAAAGTGCAGATTACAAGTGATAACCTGTTAACAGTTTAGACTGCTACCAGAGGCTCACTGCTGGAAACACAAGATCCATAACTGTGAATCCCAAAACTATGAAAAACAGTGTATGGTTGGCCAAGAAATAAAGCAAACTGTGAAACTTGGTGCTAAAGTGTTTTTGTAGGGAAGCTTTAGTCAGTGTATGCCCTGATATGGGAGGTGAGGCTGTGAACCCCTTTCTGTTACTTATATATTCTAATTCTGACAGAGCTGTGGCCTGGAGTAAGAATACTCTGCAGTACTGAAACCTCAGACTTTGTGCATATTTCCCTTTTTTTTGCACTTTTATGTCTCACAGCTCTGAGAACTGCAACTACGATCCTTGGAATTTCAAAATGAAACCTGCTTCAGGGAAAAAAAGAACCCTTCTCAAGATTAGAGTAATTTATTTTATATAGCAACATGTAATAAATACAATCACAAGAGTGCCTTTATAACATAAAGAAAGATGTTATATGTCAATGTTAGTTTTCCATGAATCAAGATGATACATGCTCAGTTATAGATGTATTATATTCTGCACACATACTTATGTAGGAATGATGAAGCTTACTAAGGCATCATAAGAATACAGAGTTATCAACATACTTAAAAAGGTACAGGCATATGAAAGCAGCAAGAATTTAAAACTAAAATACAAGTAGCCATGGTGGGTCTAACACATAAAAAGAAAGTTAGCTAAAACAACAGAAAATTCCTCAGGCTTAATTGACCTGGGGAAATGTTTGGACATTTAAAATGAAACACTGAATCTGGTTGACTTCCAGAATGAAGAGCTTTATTATACTGACTGTACATGTAAGCAGTTCCAAGGGACTGCGCCAACACGTGGCCCCTGAGGTACAGCTGATCATGGGGGACTAACACAGAGGTAGCAGTAAAGGTGATGCTGATGCTATACAGTACTGAATTTGATGAAAATAATTCCTCTGCACTTAAATGACTTATGCTCACTTTCTGCGGGTATCACATCAAGCTGTAAGATTTAAATATTAAATCTTTTGAATGACTAGCAGAAAAGAGTTGAAAATTGTAACTCACAGCTGAAATAATGACATCAGTTAGGATATCACTAAACTTGAACAATAAAGCACTGGATATCTGGATTCAAACTATCTTGTGTAACAGAACTATCCTTATGGAAGAGACACAAAGCTGAAAAAAGCAGACATAGCTTGTCCTTAGATGACCAGTAAAAGTCAAAGTGGAAAGCTGTTAACATTCAGCAGAGAAAATATAAAAAAATGCTGCAGATTACATCTCTAGTATTTTAATTTAGTTTAGTCTGCTAACATAATGAATTGGGAAACATTGAAAAATTATTCCAGTTACGTAGGAAAAGTATTGTACACCAAAACAGGCCTCTTCAAAGAGCTTATGTAAGTTACTGTCTCTTTTAATAGGGACAGAGGTAATACAGAAAGCTTTTTTTTTATTTTTATTTGCTAACTGGGTGAAATTCTTTTCATTTAAGACCTGAGCCTGTTAGGCAAGAGTACAGATATTTCAACTTGACAGTACAGTCATATACTTCTTTTAATTGTACTTTTGAGTTAGTACAGCTGAACATTTGAGTACAAATCATAAGAGCAGAAAGACAGAAATTACAATTAATACATTGAGATAAGAGCGGAGTACAGATAATTTTAAAACAGTTGTGGCTAGTAATGCTTAAGACCTCTATATATTATATACATGATACACAGAGCTTAACAGCTATATACATTAGACACATGCTATGTGACTGGCTACTGTCCATTCAACACATCTGTCAACAGTATGGGTTACAGTTCTGAAAAAAGTGTGTGCAGCACTTACATGCTATTGCAATGGGGAGATGTTCTGTTAAGGGGTGATTTAAACCTTGAAGGGTGTTTTGACTTCTGATCTCTGGATGAAGATCCATAGGATAAGGCCTAATACGCAAAATGGGTTTTCCTTTTGTTGTTAGACAGTGGGTGTAGTTAAAGAGACTACATTTTCATGACTATTTCTTAGGGAATATGTCTATTATCTGAGGGAGAGTTTTCTCTTCAAAGGAGGGCAGAAACCTTCATTTAGAACTTTATATATCAATGTGCCTAGGAGATAGATCTTTAAGTGACTGTTAGCCAGTATAGATCACTCAATGAGAATAACATTTGATAACACACAGTTTCTACAAATAAAAGCAGCACTGTAGGTAGGAATCTTTGGGGAGAATTGGGGGGGATTTTGCAGCTACAAGAGCATTTCCTGATGACTTCCTCAGGGGATACCATTTATCAAATATATATGTAAAAATGTTACTTGCTATTTAGTAGATCTACATAACATATTCTAAATACTGTTGAACAGATGTAGTCCAGAACAGACTAAAAAAATAATAGTGACCCTGCAATTCAGTGTGTGGGGAGGGGGGTCAGAAAGGTACATTATGTGCTTTATTTTATAAAAAGGCTGCTCTCTAATGGGAATGCCATGAAACTACAACTATATGTTTTGATATTCAACTTTTAGAAATTTCTGGCTGGAAGACTGATGCCCACCTGCGGCTATATTCCATATCATATACGTGATTTATGCAGCAATGATCCTTATGGTATACATCTTTTTTTTCACGTCACATTTCACCCTGTTCTCCAACATATTAAGGGACACTTCAGTTGGCTACCTAATCAGTGTGTCGGAATTCGATAAGGCAACACAAATTTTCACCATGATGTCATTCGGCAATACAGCTGGGTACTAAGTAAAACATGTCTGCGTACAGCAAAGGCATTTGCTGCCGACCTTGGAAAAACACATGTATAGTATTGTCTGTATGTCTGTGTCTGTTGTCAGCAGTCTTAACATTTTTTCCTCTTTGGTATGCAAATCAGGACAAAACTGTCTCTGTTCTACCACTGATCCTTAGGACTGTAGCATTTAATAAGTCATTAATGGCAATGAGTGCTAATTTAGAGGAGGTATAAACCCAGTTGCCAAACCTGCTTATCACTACATATCCTTTGTCACATGGCAGGTTGGCAGTAACACTTATTTTCTTCTTTTATTAACAGACAATAATGAAAATATTGCCTGGGTTTGCAATAAACTTGCTAAAGTAGTCCTGATGACAAAGGGAACACTATACAGCTCACGTAACTTTTCTGGGGTCTACAGCTGTGAATCTGACCTAGAAAGGTTAAGAAAAGATTAATAACTGTAAAATCCAAGGCTGAAGTTATGATTTGTTAGCCCTTAGCCTCTCTTTTTTCTTTGGAGGGACTCTTAACCCTAACATTTTTTCACATGATATTAAGCCTTCAAAGGTGATATTTTTGAGGAAAAGGAGGTCATTAACATCAATATCCCTTACCTAGGTAAGCCTCAATCTCTTTCATACAGAAGTCATCCACATAACAGGACTTCTAAAATAATTCATTTTCTATTTTCTAGACATTGCAGAGGCAAATGAATTTTTGAGGAACTATCTAAAGAGTCACAATTCAAATGTCCTTTAATGGTTTGGGATTTAATGGCTCTGCAACAGTATGTTAATTGATTCATCAGCCAGCGAATGTTTAGCTGGGAAATACAAAGTCATTATAACCACAGGAGATTTATGAAAAAGTATGCATGATTGCTTTTCTAGATATCTTCCATTTTGAAGGAAAAAAAAAACAGGTTCTGCAGCCAACAGTTTAAAAGTGATTGCTTCCTTTAGAATTATAGGCTCATCAATGTCCTTCACATGTGTAGTGTACTTCATTTTTTTTCTTTCCCTTCTGGCCAAAATGGCCAAGACTCTCTTTATTTTACCTGTCATGCTGACTTTCTGCAGAAAGCATGTCTGAAAGTGCATTAACACTGGAAAAAGAGATGGAGAGTGCATGCTCAAGAGCTGCTGTTTCTTTTGCTTCCTCTGTTTTTCTTGACATAACCTTTGTCCTTCTCATGCTTATTTTTCATGTTTTAAAAAAATATATTCTACCTTTTTAAGTCATTTACCCTTGCCTGACTTCTGCTATTTAGCCTTAGCCTCTTTTTTTTTTTTTTTTACTACTTTGTGTAAATTTCTGTAAAAGAAACATTTTCATGGGTCCACAATGTGTCATCCTAGAGCATTTTCTTAAAACTCTTACTGTGCTCAACGGGATCAGTTATTATGTACAGCCTCATACATTTAGGAACACACAATGAAATTCAACAGGGACTATATGTCTGCCACACTTTTCCATATACTTTAGTGTTTGACGTATAGCACAACAAATGTTTATCAGCAGTAATACACAATAATCATGTTTACCCGCAGAAAAAACAGACTGCGGTGGTGGTGCTGCGGTAGCATTGTCGCCTCACAGTAAGACGTTGTCCTGTTCGATTCTCAGCTAGAGCGTCTTCTGTGTGGAGACATGCATGAATGGGCATACCTTCATTGAAGGTTGTGCGTCAGGGCTGGCAACTCGGCACATAAAAATCTACTGCCAATCATTAGCAGACCGGAGTTCCGCTGTGGCGACCCCTAACCCGGGAAAAGCCAAAAGACACAACAACAACCCTCAGAAAAAATAGAAAACTTTATAATAGTGTCTGGAAATCAGCCTAAAAGGTCAATGAATTTCTAGTAAATGGAAAAAGAAGCTGAGGAAGAAGCAAAAAGTGAAGATGGAGTAGGATGGTGGTATTTTTATGAGGGCAGTAGAGTAAAACAGGCTATCTTGTAAAGGGCCATTTCAATGCTTCAAAATCAGGATGAATGACAATATGTTTGAGGTCACTGAATGCATGTGTTTCTTTTAATACTCCTTAAGTGTCCTATCTGAAAAAAAATTAGGAATTACCAATGACAGTGTGGCCTATGCAGACATGCAGTAACCAATAAAACAACTCATGGAACCTGTAAAATTGAAGAGAGCAATGTTTATAACCAGTGAATGCAGACTAACCTTTCACAGGAATACTGAAAGGATAAGTATTTTTGATCAATAAGCAAACATTAAATGTAAGTTGTCTACATAAACTCATCAAGTACTGAGTTTGGTGTTTTGAAAGAACTTTCACTGTAACACTATTGGTGCTATAAGCTCCTAACCTGGTTGGATCTGTCCATCTGTACTCGGATGCCTGCCAGTTCTTCCTGGGCCTCCTGCACTTTTGTTTTCAGTCTTCCATTCTCACTTAGAGCTTCTTCATAGAGCTAAAAAACAAACAGAAGACCTGTAAATACAATCAGACATGATAGGTACCACATGATGCATATATATATATATATATATATATATATATATATATATATATATATAGATAGATATATATGTCTGTGTGTGTGTGTGTGTATATATATATATATATATATATATATATATATATATATATATATATATATATATATGTATATACACATTTTGTATATGTGTATGTGTATACACACACACACACACACACACACACACACACACACACACACACACATCTCTCTCTCTCTCTCTCTCTCTCTCTATATATATATATATATATATATATGCCATTCAATTACATGTCAAATGGCTATATGAAAAAAAGAACACTTCACCATGAAAAATACTCTAACAAGTGTTTTTTGAAGGAGCTCCTGCACCCCTCCACATAGTCAGCTGTGCCTTCATATCCTCTGTAACTTATATATACCAACACCAACATCACACTACAACAGGAAAAGGGCAAATCCTCAGTCCTTGCTATACTCTGATCTTACACAACAAAATACTAACATTTACTGATCACTTGAATACTCAATCACTTGTGCCTCCACTCAACCATCTGAAATGACCACCACCACCAGCATTTAAACTGTGTGTGTGTGTGTATGTATGTATGTATGTATGTGTCTGCCTGTCTGTTTGCATTGACCTGAGACCATGTTCAAGGGCACCACTTCAGTTCAGTTAGAGAGTAATGAGGAGGCAGCATATCTTGCAATGAGAAAGGAAATGTAAAATCTTCACTATTTTATTACTGGCAATCTGTTTCCACACAGGTAAAATGCATGCTGTACATCACAGTCTTCAATTAATCTTTTAATTTAAATACAGCAGTATTGCAGTGCTATGAAAGCCAAAGGAAACATAAAATAAAAGGCTACTTACTGCAGCACTGCTGCAAAAGTACAGTTGTCTAAATAAACTTCCCATTACAGTAAATGTTGAATAATCACTGCTGCACTAGCATATGCTATATTGGTTATATCCTGCTAAGTATATAACAGCCGGACAGCTTCCAAAGTTTTGGGGTACCTCCTACATACTCAATCCATTAATCAGCTCGAGCAGAGCTGACTAAAAGACCAATTTGGGTGCCACACCTTTCAAAGCTTTCGTGCCAACAGAGAGAGGGAGGCTACAACTCAGACAAGGACAGTGCTAGGAAAATACAATAAAGGACCACACCCTAGCATAAAACCATACAGCAATAAGGAGTTGAGGGAGGAGGCAGCTACTGCAGTAGTGATCATCTTTACATCCTTCAGGATTTAATTGCTGTGATTACTGCAGACATACACCTGCTGTTTTTAAATTATTTGTAGTTTGCTGATTTATTTGATATTGAACTTTTTGCTGATGTAGCTAGATTTAACTAACAGTGCTGCTTTTTGCGTTGTTGAATGAGGTATGGTCTCCCAGTAGTGACACAATTCTTTTTCAGATTAAAAAAGGAAAGAAAATAATTTTAGCTAGAGGGTCAGGTACTACATATACCTAAGAAGGTAATGGAGAAATATCCTGAGGAAAGGAAACCTCCATCTTGGTAGCTTTAACCAGCATAAGGTGAAGACCTGCCTGACCCCTTGGGATCCCATCCTTCAGTTTTCTTTTTTCCTTTTTATTTTCTGTTCTTGGACCTAATGGTAACAGAAAGCAACAACCCTTTCAAAATTAGCTTGTTTCTGTTTTTCTTCAGTGCACAAGACCCAAACTTTTCAAAAATTTCACACTAAGCTTTGAGGTGATCCACCCCAGGTACACAGCGCAAAATGCACATGTACCCTCCTAGAGAAGGATCCTGTACCCACATTTTGAACATTACAAAATCATTTCAAAATCAAGTAGTCTTATCTATGACAAAATTCACTGCAATGACCAAATCTCATTCCAAAAATCAATATGTAACAGCCAAAGCAAAAGAAAAAAAGAACCAAAAAAAAAAAACTAAACTTCATTCTTGACTGGTTGTAAGATAGAAGCAAGATGGCAACTATTTATTTATTTATTTATTTATTTATTTATTTCCAGTTTAATGACTGGAGAGGTCCACTGGGATCAGGGAGCCTGTTTTCAGTGGAGGCCCGGGGAGAAAAGCTCTGCATTACATAGTTTAGTTACATATACAATCATAGTAAAGAATACACAATTATAATTTAATTTCATGCTAGAGAACAGGAATAAATTATTTGGTTACATAGTATCTAAATATTTAGGATGGCAGTGGTAACTTAATTGAGAGGGAGCATAAAGACTTAGAAGGAAAAGAGAGAAAAAAAGGTGGGATGCGTTATTTACAATACATACAATTATGTTATTTACAATATGTACATTTATGTTAGGTTAGCTTGTACTCAGAGTTAGTCAGGAGTTTAAGGGGTGGATTGATTATTAGGCTAGGTGGGGAAAGTGCAGTTGCATTTCCTGTTAGAGGAAAGGTAGGAATGTAGCTGAGTTTTAAAGCAACTACTTCTTAAGACTGTACCAGTAACTAACAGGAAGCACAACATGGTACAGAAGGCAAGTATATGATCTCAGACTTAAAGAAATCTAAAGAAAGTACTTTTCAAAGAGGCATTCTTACTAAAAACTCAGAATATGAGTCTGGAATTCTTTCTCAGTAATCCAAATAAATGCAGTAAATGAGATCTGGTGTGAAAGGGACATGTAGTGCATTGTGGGAGTTAGAGATGAGTTCTAAAGCCTGAGAGAGCCTTAAAGGTATTGAGCTACTGCCCTGAAGTTGAAGTGGATGGACTTATGATTATGTAAGATCAGAGAGCGAGTGTCTGCTTAATAGAAGTGATGAGAACTCCCGGATTCCTTGGTGCTCTTGATATGGAGCCAGGCATCTTGGAAGTTGGAAAGTGCATCTAATCTCCTTTGGATTGATGGAATCATAGCAAATTGGAAGACTACTTTGCAAATAAAATTGTCAGGCTACTTAAATCTTCAGTGTGCTGGTATCCTTTGTCTTTGCTCTCACTAAAATGAATATGGAGTAAAATCTTGACCATTTCAAGTTTGGTGAGACCTCACAGATGGCTCTCTTTCTGAAGATGGTAGAGGGCCTTCTTTTTTCCACTTTTTTTTTTTTTTTTTTTTGGTTGGGTGGACACTAGGATAGGGTAGATAATGTGAAATTGGTCAAGTAAGAAGGGGACCTTTTGATCTCTTAATATTGCTGCTGCTACCGACCACTTGTAGGTGGGCCAGGACTACTTAAGACTGTTGTGAACCCTTTCTTTGGGGAGTTTGATCTTTCTGGAAGTTGTGCTGAGCATTACAGTTTCTCCAAGATGTTTTTTTTTCTGCTGTGTACCATGCCTGGACCAAAATGGTGTTAACTCTTATGCATACTAGAAAATGAGATTTAAAGTGGCTGAAACGTTAATGCTCACAGAACAGACAGTTTTACTGTCTCTCTCTCTATACTCTTGAAGTGTACCTTGATATTACGGACAAAGATACAAGGATCCTGAAGGGGGACGGGGGATTCATAACTCACAAATTAGTTACAACAGCAAATCTGTGAACTTCTGATATGCATATCTTTGAACTACCTTCTGATATGCATATCTTTGAACCTACAATGCTAGATCCTGTTTCTCTGGCTAAATATTATGTTACAACATAAGTCATGTGTAAAAGATAGTTTAGTACACTCACAGAAAATGTGGAGGATGCCTAAAGTCACTTCCTCTCAATTCCTTAAACAGTCTATCACTTTGGACTCCTTGATAGATGGACTGATTGCAGGGCAATTATAACTTGGAGGCTTTTAAAGGGTAGTTGCATAAACTAAAGTGTCCAGCATGGATGTCAACAACCAAAAGTTCCACTGTTTGTGAGGCTGGGTGATACAGTAAGCTTTCCTAGGCACATGGAAGACTGAATCAGGATTTTCTCTTATGCATGCCCACCACTTGGACAGATTACCTAGGAGGACACAGAGTCAGTGGTCCATTTCCCTGTCTCCTTATTGTCAGGATCTTCCCAAATATGGAGTTTTCAGGGGGAATGCTGTGGAGTATGTCACTGGCACTGAGTGTTGGGCAATCATCTGGGGAGTTCAAGTGTTTACTCTGGTACAATGCCTTCCCCTGAATCATCAAAAGAAGAGAGTTCAAGAACAAGGAAGACATTTGTCTAGAAGCTGATGTCATAGGTTCATAGGAGGTTACTAGGCTAATGGCCCTAGGGCCTCTACAAGCCTAGCCATGTAAAAACCCCTGAACCTTAGTTGACCATAGTTAGATGGTCATTGTTAGCAGAACGATTCTATGATCAGCACTGACTACCCCTGTATATGGGGGACATACATGCCACCCCAGGGTGAATTTATGGTCACCCATCCAATTGTCAAGGTTGTGCTTAAATAGGGTCATTAAGGAGTTCTGCTTCACATGAAGTCAGCGCTTATTCCAGAGGAGTGGCAAACTCTGGGAGATATATCTGTCTCTCCAACATGTTTTGTTAATGTCACAGGCTAGGTTGAGATCCCTGGAGTGAGTGACTGTTGTCCCATTTGGTTTGCGGATGTGCAGCATTTCCATTAAGGCAGAGTCAGAGACTGCTGTGTAGGCCAGGCACAGATCATCTCTCAGCAGACTGTATGATACAGAGTATAGTGACAGGGTTTTCGGTCATGGAAGGTCTTTGGTTTCTCTTCCCTTTTTCATCAAAACTGAAAACTCAGTGAGAGCCTATTCTGTAGCATTACTGTGTATCTGTGAGGGAAAGCATTAACTATGTCTTAATGAGTGTTTGCTGCACAATATTTCACTGACAAGCATACCACTATCAGATCAGCTCTTCCATCAGCTGACACCATGGATAGTGCCGTGATAAAATCTTGTTTGGCAACCACCTCCTGGTTGGTATGTGTGATTCATAGTTATGATGATTTCACCACTTTTCTCTCAAGCATGCAACCAACTACATGGGTTAGTCATCAAGGCCAGTGTTGGTTAGTCTTGTTATTCTTGGACCAGTATTCTTTCAGATCCTGGTTTCTTCTCTGAGGGACAGGGCTTTTCCATTAGCTTTGAACAAAGCCATAGTCACCCCCATCCTTAAAAAAATCCTTAGATCTTAATGACTTTGACAAATACAGCCCAAGCTCTCTAACCTTCCTTTCTTAGGGGAAATTACTGAGAAAGTCATTTATAAGCAGATTGAGAACTACCTTACAGTTAGTAGCCTCATGCCAGTTTATTTATTTATTTTATTTTACATTTGTTGACTGGGCTAGTCTAACTGGAAATATGTCCATTTTCAGTAGAGGCCCGGGGAGAAAAGCTCCACATAAGCAAAAATTTACAATTTCAGGTACAGATAAATAATTCTGTAGCAACTTAAGGTACAGTACTATTTTGAGCTGAAGAATACACATTTTATATAGACAAATATTATTATTAAAGGAGCAGAGGATAAGAAACAGATAGAACAACAAACTATTTTAAAGTGGTACACACTAAGAAAGAGAGGTGAAGAAATAAAAAAACACAAATAAATGTAGCAGCTCAAGGAGCAGTATTTAGCAGAGTTATACCATTTATCCTATAGTAGCATAGTAACTTAAAGGGAAGAAAGTGGTAGTGAGTAAAAAGAAAGTTTATATGGATGTTTTTATGTGCTAAATAGATTACTGCTACTTGCTAAGCAAGTACACAATTAGAAAAAGAATATGTGAGTGCAACTGTTAAAAATACTAAAATAAAGTAAAGGTGAGACTACTGTATGAGGCATAGAGAGAGTAGGAATCCAAATTGCAAATGGTAATGAGGGAAGGCTACAGAGAAAGTGGTGGTAAGATTAGTCTGGGTTACTACATGGACATAACCAATGGTTACAAAGGTGTTGTTTGAGTTGTTTTTTGAACATTTTTACTGAGGAGAGAGATGAGAGTTCAAAGGGAAGGAGGTTCCAGGATTTGCCAACAGTGTTGGCGAACAGAAAGTCACCGACCTTATTTTTGGATTTGACTGTGGGTACCAGTACTTTATTCGCTGAGCGAAGGGTTGTCAAATTACTATATAGGGTAAGAAGGCTAATAAGTATAGGAGAAATTTTAGGAAGATAGAGGATATTATGGGTGATAAGTTGTTTAATTTGGAGTTGATTATGAAGTTCTAGCCATCCTAGTTGTTTTAGGTTTTGACAGTGGTGAGTTCTAAATGAGGAACCAGTAGCAAATCTGGCAATATTGTTGTAGGAGGTAGCTAGTTTGTTAAGGTTATTTCTTGATAGGTTGGTATAGATGGGACAGGCATAGAGGAGGGTGGAAATTAGATGGGTGAGGGCAATAGTTGTTCTAGCTGTTGGAGTAAGGAATGGTTTAATCCTATAGAGGGAGCCTAATTTTCTGTTTACTGTTTTTATTGTAATGTTAATATGTATGTCAAAGCTAAGATTATGGTCTATAGTAACCCCTAAGAGCTTGGTAGTTGGGTCGGGAGATATAATGATACCATCATTGGATATAACTGTGAAGTGAATTGGGGGGGACCTTTATGTGGGAGTGAAGAGTAGTAGTTTTGTTTTTTTAGGATTGAGGAGGATGCTATGCTGTAAGAACCATCTTTCTATGCTGTTGAGCACTGTTTGGGTAGTGGCCTGAAGTTGAGATGTAGAGGTAGCTGAGCATATTAGTGTGGAGTCATCAGCATATTGGATACATGTAGCTTGAGGAATGATCAAATTGAGATCATTTATGAAAATTGAGAATAGGAGAGAGCCTAGGATAGAACCTTGAGGGACTCCTAGGGTAATAGGAAGGCGAGAGGACAGATTATTTTCCCAGAGCACAGCCTGTTGCCTATTCTCAAGGTAGGATTTAAACCATTGTAAAGCCTGTATATCTACTAAGTATGTTCAGGAGAAGTTGATGGTTGACCATGTCAAAGGCTTTTGATAGGTCAATGAAGAGTGCTGAGGATAGAGTATTGTTGTTTCGGTTATTGTTAATACAGTCAGAAAAGGATAAGAGGGCTGTGGTGGTACTATGGTGAGGCCTAAAGCTATGTTGGCAGTTAGCTAGTAAGTTATTTTTTAGTACGTGATCTAGTAGTTGGCGGTGGATACATTTTTCCATAATTTTAGATAAAGGGGAGAGTAAAGCTATTGGATGGTAGTTAGAGAGTTCAGTTGAGTTGCCTCCTTTGTGGAGTGGGATAATATGGGAGACTTTCCAGATAGATGGTATTGTTCCTTCAGTGATGGTTCTATTTATAAGGATGGAAATAGGAAAGGCTACTACTGATGCAGCTATCTGTAGATATTCTGCTGGTAAATGGTCAGCTGAGGGGGTGCAAGGTTTTAGTTTATGAAGAAGAGTGCACATGAGGGACATTGGGACTGGTTGTAAATTAAAGGATGGGGTTAAAGTTGACAAGGAGGATGATAGATATGTGTTAACAGGAGGTAGTGAGTTGGCAAGAGTTTAGACTGCTTCAGTGAAGAAGGTATTGAAGGCATTAGCAATATGCTTTGGACTTTCATAGTTGGATCCTGTAGGGGTGGAAGTTTTGGACTGTCCTGGGTGGAGGAGTCTGTTAATGCCTGCCCAGAACTTTTATGGTTTATATTGATGGGTTTGCTGGTTGTTGTGATAGAAGTTCCTTTTATCTGGTAGTATAGACTTTTTGGTGACATTTCTCAACTGTCTAAATGTTAGATGATCAGCAGGGTTTTTAGTTGCTCGCCGTTTGGCCCAGATTTTATTTCTCTGTATAATTTTGTGCCTTGTTTCTTTTGTTAGCCATGGAGCAATTTTTAGCCTATTTCTCATTGAGCAGGATGGGGCATGATTCATAGGTTCATGGGTTCAAGATTTCTAAGAATTTGGCATTAAAGTAGGATACAACTTCGTCTAATTGGAGGTATTTTAGGGGTGACCAGTCACATGCTTTCAGTTCAGTTTGGAAGTTAATAGGGTTAAAGTTTTTGTTGGACCGAATGGTTTTATATAAGGTTGGTTTATGGGTATTCATTTTTTATCTGACTATGTAGGTCAGCGAGTGGTCACTGATATCATCAGGAAGGATTCCTGCATCATAAGAAAGGGGCTGACTGTTTACTAGTATCCAGTCTAGAGTTGTTTCTTTGTTGTTGGGTTTATGGATCCTGGTGGGGGAAGTGATAGTTTGAGAAAAAACATAAAGGCTTATGTTGGTAGTCTGGTTGTCTAAGATGCAGGTATTCCAGTCAATTATAAAATCACCCAGTATTATGGTTTCTTGTGGGTAGTTGGTTGACAGCCAGGAAAGAATATTTTCCAGGATGGTTATGTTGTTACCAGGAGTGAGGTATGCACATATTATATAGATAGATTTGTGGGTGTTGATTTGGAGTTTAGAAATAAGGATTTCTGTTTTACTAGTAGAAGGTGGTTGCACATTTATTGGTGTTAATTGCAATTCTAATTTGTATAGTATTGCTACACCCCCGCCCCTTTTGGTTATACGATCTAATCTCATGATATTGTATCCTGGTGGGGTGATTTTATTGTCCAGTTTTGCAGGTTTTAACCAGGTCTCTGTTAGGCAAAGGATGTCAAAGGAGTGGATATCTAAGAGGGCATGGAGTTGGGCAACTTTATTGTTTAGGCTCTGTATATTGAGGTGAGCTATGAGGAGGGAGTTTGATACTTTTGTGATGGTTTGAGAAGTAGAGTGATTTTGTTTGGGAGGGTTGGTGGTGGTTGTAGTGTTGGGGCCAGGGTTTAGATGGATGTCACCATCGAGAAGTTTAGCATTTTTAATCCTGTGTATGATATTTAGGAATTTACAGGGTGTGTATTTTGTTTTCTTGGGTTGGTCATAGTTGATGTGGACTAAACGATGAAACTTTGGTATTAAATAGGTGGGTGTTGAGGTAATATTAATGTAGTTATGGTAAGGTAGTTGGTCTGTCAAGGTTGCTTGTTTAAGGGACTGACTGTAGTTATTCAAGGTCAGATGTTCATATTTAGTTAGTGTATAGGTTATAGTTAGTAAAGGTAAGATGGCAATTAAGAGGAATAGTTGTTGGTATTTGAGTCTGGGTAAAGTGGCCATTGTGATAGGTTAGGTAATTAAATAAATTGGGGTAAGGTATCTTTAAGAGGAAGAGAGTGGGGTGGTAGTGCAAGCTTTAGGCTCCTTTCCCTAAGCAAAATAAATAAATAAAATAAATAGTGTAGTATCTCCATTATGGTCTTAGATTGGTTTATTTCATACCTTTCTGGTCACTTTCAGAGGGTTTGTTCTGGGGTCCCCTTGTCAGCTACTTGCTCTCTGAATTGCAGAGTTCCACAGGGTTCTATTTTAGGACATTTATTGTTCATTTTATATATACATATATATATATATATATATATATGTAAATGTATATATATATATATATATATATATATATATATATATATATATATATATACACTTCCATTAAGAGACTTGCTTAGGGAAAGGGGCCTAGAATACCATAATTATGCTGATGACACTGACTCAAGTCTACCTCTCCTTTCATCAAGACAATGTGGTGAGTTTATTTGCTTTGGCTGAAGCTCTACAAGCCATATATTCCTGGCTAATGCAAAATCATCGGAAACTTAGCACCTCAAAAACAAAGGTACCTGCAGCTGGCACAGCCCTGAGAGATTCTACCACCCTAACCTTGACCAGCTTTATTATATATTGTGGCAGCAAGCTTGAACATGTTGATATGATGTGCAACTGAGGTGCAATTATTGACTCCAGACTTACACTTTGGGATCAGGTGTCAGCTGTTATGAATTCCTCTTGCTTTCATTTGCAAAACATCTCAAGGATTAAGCTCCTACTATCTCAAGCTGATCTTCATATTGTTCATGCAATGATCTCCTCAGGGGTTAGGTTACAGTAATGCCCTTTACCACTGGACTTCTTAATACTGAGATGGAACATCTACAGATGGTACAGAACTCTGCTGACCAGTTTCTTACTGATACATCTTGTTACTAACATATCATGCCTACTCTGCACAGCTTGCACTGGATTCCTGTGTGCCAAAGGATCACCTACAAAGTCATATATTTCCACTCATGACCTGTCTCTCATATACCTGAAGGAGCTTATTGTGCCCTTTTGTCCCACTCAGGTGATGCACTCTGCCTCCAAGGGGCTCCTGGCAGTCCCACTAGTGCATCTTGCAACTTTTGGACATCATTCATTCTGTTATTAGGCACCTCTCCCATGGAATTTACTACTGTGATGGCTCCGGGAATACCCAGTGCTGGTGGCCTTCAAGGCGGCACTTTAAACACACCAATTTGGTTTGGAATATGGCAAAGTTGTATCATTACGCTTATTGACTTTTTGCTTTCCAGACCATTACTTGTTACTTGTCATTTTATATTGTTTGCATTTATATGGACACTTGTTTATTGACTGTTGTAGTGTTTTGTGATTAAAAACCTGAATAAAGTTGAAGTTGAAATGGCTGGTGCTGTACTGAAGGAATAAAAATGTTAAGAGTATGTATTGCAATGTTGGCATCAACCTAAGTGCTTAAGGCTGGCCTGGCAATGAGATTCCTAACACAAAGTACTGCAAGGCC
This sequence comes from Protopterus annectens, assembly GCF_019279795.1. NCBI lineage: Eukaryota > Metazoa > Chordata > Ceratodontiformes > Protopteridae > Protopterus > Protopterus annectens. The sequence goes on along the minus strand of NC_056739.1, from coordinate 87,337,194 downwards.
AGACAGAGTGGAACTGACATCAGTGCTGAAAGATCCAATGTCTATATCGCTGAAGAAACTCTGCGCCTGAGTACCAGGTCTGAGAGGATTGTCAGCAACTGCAGTAAAGGTATTAAGATCATTAATGCCATGGTACTTTCAAAGCCAGGGTCACTGACCCAACAAGGATATAACTCAGAGAGTGGCATAGAGCTCTCAGGAATCAACAATGATCCCAGTATTGATATAAATGGCTAAAAGGTTGATATTTGCACACACAAAACTGTACAATGGGATTAGTAAGTGAAATTGCAGTATTTGGAGCTTATGCAAAAATACAGCAAGGCAGCATTATCCCAAGCAGAGTAGGTAGGGGAAGGTGCTGTTTAAAGTTTTTTCTTTTCCCTCACCAGGGTTGCTGCCAGCCTGCCATAATCAAGTTCTGGGGTGACAAGGATTGGAGTAGTCCTAGGTGTAGCAGGCTTAGAGGTTAATATATGTGAAACTTCTGTCTGCTTTAAAGTCAAATAAACTTAAACTCTGAAACTTAGTTAAACAGTTGGAGAAAGAGCAGATTTTCACCCATCAACTTAACATTATCATCCATTTTCTTAGCTTTTAGATAGAAACTGAAGGGGACAGAACTAGCATGAGCTAAGGAATCTTGGGAAATTCAAACTTTTCATTTGATGGACATCCACAGATGCTGATGCTAATTGGCTACATCATCAAAGATGTAGAAGTTCTGTTCCTTTATCGGGAAACAAGATATGTCCAACACATATAATCTTAACTGATAGCTGTGGTTTTTATGTGATGAAGTAATAAAAGACAGGCAAATATGTCACTTACAATTTTATACCATTCTCATAAACAGCAACAATATAGAGGATTGTGATCAGCTTGCAGATCTTAACCTACTTATTATGTGTTTGAGACATGGATGCCAAGAAATTCACTTTCTGAATGAAGCTCGAGAGGTGAATCTTGGAATCCATGTCAAGAACTCATAATTAGAAGTTATGTACCTACCATAACGTTCCATGTTGGTTGTCTTCTCTCGCCTTCTTTCTTGCTGGATGGGTTCGGAGCCGATCCTCGGCTCCGACTCGGCACTTGCTAAGCTCGAGAGTCACTTTTACCAGCTCGAGGCAGCCCCATATCCCATGATGCAAGGCGGTGAATACCCAGATCTCGTTTGGTACCTAGAGGGAAAACTACCTAGCATAAAAAACTTTCCACTAAGGAAAGAAGAGCAATTAGCCTAAAAAGGCTGTAAGGGGACACCAGATAAATAGAAGTTATGTCCTTACCATAACGTTCCATGTGGAGTGTTCATCTCGCCTTTGTTCTTACACCTGGGTTCGGAGCCGATCCTCGGCTTCGTGTTGGCCGCTTGGCAAAGCTCTGCATCGAGAAGAAGCTCGAGACCAACCTATCTCCCAAAATCCCCCTCTGCCTTTACCTCAGATCTAGTTTGCAAGCAAACCAGAAGTCAACGGAAGAGAATATAACACATTCATGCAAAAACATAGCTGAAACACAGCCACAACAACTGAACAAAGGCAGAAGTGGGAGAACCAAACCAGACACCTAAACTGGACGTTCTTCCTGAGGGTGGGAGGGTGGGAATGTAAGAACAAAGATGAGATGAACACTCCACATGGAACGTTATGGTAAGGACATAACTTCTATATGTGAAAGTGTTCAATCTCGCCGTTTGTTCTTACACCTGGGTAGCGTCCCTAGCTCCATGTTCCTGAGGAACTCACGGGAGAACGTTCCTGAGCACAGTAGAACCAAAGGTTGCCCTGTCCCTGGAAATCCTATCTACTTTGTAATGAGTAATGAATGTATGTGGTTTAGACCAAGTGGCAGCCACACAAATAGTGTCCAACGGTAGGCGGGCTGCATGAGCCAGGGATGTAGATATTGATCTTGTAGAATGCCCTTTGGGCTTGACCGGTAAATTCTGCTCAGAGGCAGTATAAACAGAAATAATACAATCGGAAAGCCATTTGGAAAGGGTTCGTTTCGTAACTGCCATGCCCTTTCTGCTGTCTGCAAAGGCTATAAAGAGCTGATCTGTTTTTCTGTGATCCTTTGTTCTATCCAAGTAAAACCTGAGTTGTCTATGAACATCTAACTTGTGTAACATATATTCCAACTTATTGGAATGGTTCTTGAAAAAAGTGGGGAGCTCAATGGACTGATTAATATTATTAACGGAGCAAACTTTGGGAAGAAAGGATGGATTAGTGCGAAGAGATACTCTATCAGGGTGAAAGATCAAATATGGGTGTTTAATGGAAAGAGCTTGAAGTTCCGATACCCGTCTGGCCGATGAGATAGCTACCAGAAAAAGGGTTTTCCATGACAAAAACTTCAAAGGACAGGAAGATGCTGGTTCAAAGGGTGGTAGCATTAGCTGTGATAATAGAAGGTTCAAATTCCAAGGTGATGTAGGATTTCTAACTGATGGCCTAATATGGAAAGATCCTTTTAGAAAGGCCTTACAAATTTTATGAGCCATAATAGGAGCCCCATTTTCTCCCACATGAAAGTTTGAGATGGCAGCCAATTGCACTCTCAAAGTGGCAGGAGAAGCTCCTTGGTGGAATAGTTCAGCTAAAAACTCCAAGACTCTGTTAAGAGGGGCTATTACGGGATCCAATTGTTGTGAAGTTGCCCAGTGTACAAAACGCTTCCATTTACTAGTGTAAATCTTTGTAGTGGAAGCTTTATGAGAAGCCACCAGAATATTTTGAACTGCAGGGGAAAGAAGATCAGACCTGGCTAAGAAGGGAAGCGGAGCAGCCAAGCTGCTAGTCTGAGGGAGAGTAGCGATGGGTGGGGAGCCCCTGATGAGTGGGTCAGCAGATCCGGCTCCGGGTCCAGGATCAAGGGTTCCTGAATTCGGTGTGCTAGAAGAAAGGGAAACCAAATTTGACGAGGCCAGAATGGGGCAATGAGGATTATTGTCCTTTGCAGGTTGTTGGCTTTCTGTAGAAATTTTGCAATCAGGGGAATAGGAGGAAAAGCGTACAGGAGACCCGGGGGCCAATCATGAACCAGAGCGTCCCTGGGGACTTCCCCTGGAGGGGGTAATAGGGCAAAATAGCTTCTGCATTTGGCGTTCATTGGAGACGCAAACAGATCGCAGCAAGGCTGGCCCCACTTGCGAAAAATTTCCTTCGCAATTGATTGTTTGAGGGACCACTCGTGAGGTAACAGGATGGCTCTGCTCAACCTGTCCGCTATGACGTTGGATAACCCCGGGATGTGCGTTGCTATCAGAAAGCGACCTGTGGACTCTGCCCATTGCCAGATTCTCATGGCCTCTCTGCATAGTTGATAAGACTTGGTTCCCCCTTGTTTGTTTATGTACCAGACTACGGACATGTTGTCTGACTGAACTGCAATGGTCCCTACAGGAAGAAGGGGAGAAAAGTGTTGCAACACTAGAAACACTGCCCTCATCTCTAGAACATTGATGTGCAGATTGTACTCCAATTTGGTCCATTCGCCTTGGACTGTCTGTCCCTGAAAGATGCCCCCCCACCCTATCAGGGAAGCATCCGTGGTCACCGTAGCTGTCGGCGTGGGTAGCACAAATGGTATTCCGCTGGAAAGATTGCAAGTCTGAAGCCACCAAGACAGGTGTGATTTGCAGATGTTCGTGATGTGAATTTCGTGTGTCAGGGGTAACTGTTGGAACGACCATTGTGCAAACAGTAGCCATTGAAGAACTCTCAAGTGCAGTCTTCCCAAGGGTATCGCAATGAGGGAAGCTGCCATGAGACCCAAAACTTTCAGAACCAGTTTTGCTGGGGATTTTTTGGATAATAGGAGAAGAGATATATGGTTTTGTAGGGAGGCTATTCTTTCTAGGAAGCCTCAGGATTAAGCAACGCGTATCCAATTCTGCTCCTATGAATGAGATATGCTGTGATGGCTGTAATAAAGATTTTTCAAAATTTACGGAAATTCCGAGATGAACACAGAGTTGTAGTGTGTAATCCCTGGCCTGAATCAGTCGACACTCGGTGGTGGCAGAAAGGAGCCAGTCATCCAGATATGGAAACACCTGGAATCCCAGGCATCTGAAGTGAGACGCTACCACTGCCATACATTTGGTGAAAACCCTGGGGGCTGAGGTCAGACCAAAGGGCAGGGCTCGAAACTGAAAGTGACTGGCTCCCAGCCGGAAGCGCAAGTGATCCCTGGACGCCCTGGCCATTTTGATGTGGTAGTACGCATCCTTTAGATCTATTGAGCACATCCAGTCGTCCTTCTGTAAGAATGGAAGGATCGATTGAAGCGTGACCATCCGGAACTTTTCTTTCTTGATGAAAGTATTGAGTTTGCTTAGGTCCAGAATTGGCCTCCAGTCCCCTGTCTTTTTTGGAACTAAAAAGAACCTTGAGTAAGTTCCAAATCCTCTTTGGTCCGCTGGGACTTGTTGGATGACTCTTTTTTCTAGCAGCTTTGAAATTTCTATAGCTGCAGGGCCTCGCAGATGGGGCAGTACATCTGGGAGTCTTTACTGTGGAATTGGGGGCAATAGGAAAGGAATTCTGTAACCTCTGGTAACAATGCTTTTTACCCAATTGTCTGATGTAAGACTTTGCCAGGCCTGAGGGTATAAAGCTAAGCGACCCCCGACTGCCTCCAGAGCAGGACAGTCGGGCCTCCTCTCAGGAGTGCTGGAAAGGTTTCCCAGGGAGTGTATCCCTGTCACCTTGGTTTTGTGGACCCCCTCTGCTGCCAGGGCGACGTCTTCCACCTCTGCCCCCTCCTCTGCCTCTAGAGGGGGCATCACCCTGTGTGCCTGGGAAAGAGCCTTGGGGTTTTCAAAACCACATTTTTCTACCACGTTGCCCTTTGGGGTACGGTCTGGATGGGATGGAAAAATGGACTCCGACAGCAGACAGAGTCTTTCCCTCTTGCTCACACCGGGTAAGAGTCTCCTTTACTTTTGGGCCAAAGAGAGTGGCACCATCAAATGGGGCGTTAGTAAAGGAAGACTTGAAGGCTTCCGCAAAGGAACATAAGCGCATCCAGGATTGTCTACGAAGAGCAATCGCTGAAGCCGCAGCCCTACTCGATCCTTCGGCTGCGTATGAGATCAGCCTCATGGACGTGTTCGCAATAGATGTAAGGGTATTGAGTTGTGCTGTAACTTTCTCCGAGACAGCAGCATCTGTAGTACCCTGGAGGGTATCTCCCAACTCTTTAACTACATCCCTCTGTAACCGTGTGAAATGGGTCAAATAGTTCAGGGATTGCATGGAAAAAGCCGCTGAACTAAAAATGCGCTTCCCATACCTGTCCATAGTCCTAGAATCTCTGTTAGGCGGATGGACAGATGAGGAAGATTCAGACATCTCCTTTTTCGTGGCCGCTGCCACCACCATAGCGTCCACTGGAACTCCCTTTGTGAGATAAGCCTTGTCTTGTGGGGCAGTAATATATTTATTAGGCTTTCTAGGGACTGGTTCCACCATGTCAGGTGTCTCCCACGCCCTTCGAGCAATCAATTCCATCAACTCATCGAAGGGCGGAGTGACCCAGGAGGAGGAAGGGCGAGCACCGAATGCCTTCAGCAAGACTGACTCATCCTCAGAAGGGGGTAGGGCTTGCCAATCACCTCTCTGTTTTAGGATCCCCAGGATGTCAGAAAAGGAGACATCCTCTGAGGGTGATTTTGGGGACCCTTCTGACTCATCTAAGTCAGTGTCCGATGTCAAGGATTCTTGTGGAGAATCCAAGTGTCTCCTCTTACACAATCTTTTCCTCTGAACTTCTTCGGGGGGAGCATCCGATGAAGCCTCCGAGGAAGAGGGGGCACCCTCTGGGGGTGGCTGAGACACTGGTGCTCGACGCTTAGATGTAGCCGTGGGTGCAGAGGAGGATAACAGACCCTTATGGGAAGGAGAAGCTGTTTCTGCTGAAGTGGTTGAGTCGACAACACCTTCCTCATGAGGTCGAAGCCCCCTGGGTCCCGAGTCGAGGTATCCCTCGGTTCCAAAGAAAACTGAGGAATCCCCGAGACAGGAACCAATGGCATCGACCCCGAGGACGGAGCCGAGTCGATCCGAGCCGAGGCTCCGAGAGGGAGAGTCGGAACCGAAACGTCAGTCCGACTCTCGGTCCCCGATCCAAGGATGGATCTTCTGCTCCGCAACTCCGGTACTGGGTCCGTCGGAGTCGAGGTGAATGGTGCAGACTGAGAAAAAGACGGTTCTGGCACCGAGGGCACCACAATCATCAGATCAGTCTCTCCCGGCTCCGAAGACTGGATAGGCCTCGGAGGAGAAACAGATGGAGATAAGGGAAGGCCTTCGAGTCTCGACACCAACTGGGAGGAGACAGAGATGAGTTTGGACAAGGCCGTATTCTCCATCAATTTCTGCACCATGTGGTCTACATCGGTGTCGGAGAGGGGCCTAGAAGAACGCGTCGAAGGAATCGAAGACGGAGCCGACCTCAAAAGTACAGGAGGAGGAAGCTCCGTCACCGGTTCCAAGACTCGAGGCTCGGTAACTGACAAAAGTTCAACACTCGGCCCCGAGGTCTGTGGAACTGGTGAGCGAACTTTAAATGAAGAGCTCGGAGCCGATGACATGGGCTCTGACATCTTCGATTGCTTCGAGGATTTAGATGTCTGGTCCGATGCATCCAGAGCCTCTTGGAATGCAGGCTTCAAAAGGCCTCTATCCATAAGTTTCCTGCGCCTATCTGTCATGACCCTTCCACTGAAAGAATGACAGATGGAGCAGTCTTCTTGCAGATGGAGAGGGCCAAGACAGTAGACGCAGGAACTATGATTATCTGTGACAGACATTTTCTGTCCACATTGGCACCGTTTGAAGCCTGATTTAGCTTTTTCAGACATGTTAACAATACAGTCAAATCCAAAAATTTTAAACAGTGTAATAGCCAGTTATAATGTCAAATCCAGTAATAAAAGCCAAATCTGGTAGTTAAAGTCAATCCTGTTAAAGTCAAATCCTGAGTATAAAGTTAAAGGGTGGGGTAGACCCCGAGGGAACTAACTTTAAATAAGTATATAAAATTTATATACGTACTCCAGAAACCCTCGACACACTACACACACACACACAACAACTTTAAGAGAAAATTTATCCAAAAAAAAATATTAGATAAAACAATCTTAGCTTTGAGGTGGTCCGAGCTCATCAAAATGATGCGAACGTTGCAGCGGCAAACTAGATCTGAGGTAAAGGCAGAGGGGGATTATGGAAGATAGGTTGGTCTCGGGCTTCTTCTCGATGCAGAGCTTTGCCAAGCAGCCGACACGGAGCTGAGGATCGGCTCCGAACCCAGGTGTAAGAACAAACGGCAAGATTGAACACTCTCACATCTAAATTTAGAACTAACTGGTGCCCAAAGAAGCAATCTTCCAGAGACAAGGGAGATCCAGGTCTGTCCAGGCAAGGGGGCAGGAGGGAGGGTCGCAAGAAAGAAGGCGAGAGAAGACAACCAACATGGAACGTTATGGTAGGTACATAACTTCTAAATGTTAGATTGTCAATCTCCCCTTCATTCTTGCTGGATGGGACCGCGTCCCTAGCACCTCTATCCTGGGTGGCTCATTGGAACAGACTCTTGAGAACCGTAGAACCAAAACTGGCTCTATCCCTGCAGGCCAAATCCAATTTGTAATGAGAAACAAAGGTATGAGGAGTAGCCCAAGTGGCTGCTGCACAGATAGTATCTAAGGGTAGTCTAGCCTGAAAGGCTGTAGAAGTGGCTAAGCCTCTAGTGGAATGTGCCTTAGGTTTTGAGCACAATTGTTTGCCCCTTAGTTGATAGATTTCGGAAATGGTGGAAGTTAGCCATCTAGATAAGGTCACTTTGGAAACAGGAAGGCCTTTCTTATTTTCAGCATAGGAAAGAAAGAGCTGATCAGACTTTCTGAATTGTTTTGTTCTGTCCAAATAATATCTGAGTTGGCGATGAACATCAATATAATGTAATTTTTGTTCTGATCTGTTGGAGTAGTTGGGAAAAAATACAGGGAGATCAATCGATTGGTTTAAATTTGTTTTTGAAGCAACCTTGGGCAAAAAGGATGGATTAGTTCTCAAGGATACTCTGTCCTTGTGGAAGACCAAATATGGGGGACGAACAGAAAGGGCATGAAGTTCTGACACTCTCCTAGCTGAGGTAATAGCGACAAGGAAGAGTGTCTTCCACGAAAGAAACTTTAGTGAGCATGAAGCAGCTGGCTCAAAAGGAGGAAGAATTAAGGATGTCAGCACAAGATTTAGGTCCAATTGAGGAGGAGGACTCCTGACAGGAGGTTTGAGGAGAAAAACTCCTTTCAGAAAAGCTCTACAGAGCTTGTGGGACATAATGTTGTGATCTGCAAACCCGACATGAAAGTTCGAGATTGCAGCCAACTGAACTTTGACCGTGGAAGATGAAAAACCCGAGTGAAAAATTTCCGCTAGAAAATCCAAAACTGCATGAACAGGGGCAGTAAAGGGATCTATGTCCCTTGATTTAGCCCAAAGGGAGAAACGTTTCCACTTGCTAGAGTAAATCCTTCTAGTAGAGGATTTAAGGGAAGCCACTATGATATCCCTAACAGGGTTAGAGATCATAGGAAGCCTGGCTAAGGAAGGAAGTGGAGCAACCAAGCTGTGAGGTTGAGAGAAGGAATGGACCGATGCAGCTGACCCGATTGGTGGATCAGAAGATCTGGTACTGGGTCCAGATGCCACGGCTGCACCAAAAGATGACGATGAAGGAATGGAAACCAAATTTCTCGAGGCAAATACGGGGCAATGAGAATCATTTTGGCTCTCAAAACGGTAGCTTTCTGGAGTACCTGTGGTATCAATGGAAAGGGAGGAAAGGCATAAAGAAGTCCCTGGGGCCAATCTTGGGTAAGAGCGTCTCTGGGGGGATGGCCCGGAAGTGGGAAGAGAGAGAAGAAGGTTGGGCATTTGCTGTTTTGGGGAGTAGCAAAAAGATCGCAACATGGGCGGCCCCACTTCTGAAAAATCTCCTCCACTATAGATTGTTTGAGAGACCACTCGTGAGGCATGAGTATAGCTCTGCTCAATCTGTCCGCTAAAATGTTGGTTTTCCCAGGGATATGCGTTGCTGCCAGAAACCGATGAGAGGAGATCGCCCATTGCCAAAGTCTGAGAGCCTCTCGACACAAGGGGTAGGACTTGGTTCCGCCCTGCTTGTTGATGTACCACACTACGGACATGTTGTCCGTGTGAACTGCAATTGTTCCCAAGGGAAGAAAGTCATTGAGGGCTTGCAACGTTAAAAGCACTGCTCTCATCTCTAGGACATTTATGTGCAGGTGGTATTCGAACGGTTGCCATGTCCCATGAACCATCCTGCCCTGATAATGACCCCCCCACCCGATCAGGGAGGCGTCCGTAGTGACTGTGGCTACCGGTGCCGGGGAAACAAAGGGTCTGCCCTGATGAACCTGGGGAGAAGAAATCCACCAGGATAGGTGGTTTTTGCAAGTTTGTGTCACCAGAATTTGGTGACGCATGGGAAGTTGTTGGTAAGACCACTGGGTGAACAACATCCATTGAAGGAGACGCATATAAAAGTGGGCCAGAGGAAGAAGAGTAATGGCAGCTGCCATGAGGCCCAATACTTTTAGGACCAGTCTGGCTTGCACCTTTTTGCTGGCAAGGATGATCCGAACATGGTTCTGGATATCTAGGATTCTCTGGCTTGTGAGGTTTGCTGACATCCGAACAGTGTCCAAATTTGCGCCTATAAAAGTACTAGACTGGCAGGGCAATAAGGAGGATTTTTCGTAGTTGATCGAAATTCCTAACTGAGTGCAGAGATTTAGGGTGTAATCCCTGGCTTGGAGAAGTTGATGCCTGGTGGTGGCTGAGAGGAGCCAGTCGTCGAGATACGGAAACACCTGGAATCCTTGACGTCTCAGGTGAGCCGTAACCACTGCCATACATTTGGTGAACACTCTGGGGGCTGTAGTGAGACCAAAGGGCAGGGCTCTGAATTGAAAATGACTGGACCCCAGCCAAAAGTGGAGAAACCTTCTGGAGCGTCTGTGGATTTTTATGTGATAGTACGCATCCTGAAGGTCTATAGAGCACATCCAGTTGTCTTTGCTCAGGAAGGGCAAAATCGATTGAAGTGTGACCATGCAAAATCTTGTCTTTTTTACAGACTTGTTGAGCCTGCTGAGGTCCAATATTGGTCTCCAATCTCCCGTCTTTTTGGGAACCAAAAAGAACCTTGAGTAGATTCCGGGCTCTGGATGGTCTGTTGGAACTGGCTGAATGGCCCTTTTGTGTAGAAGCTTTGATACTTCTAATTTTGCGATTTCCCTTAGACCGGGTGGAACATCTGGAAGGGAATTTTTGTGAGAGAAGGGACTTTCCTCGAAAGGAATCTTGTAACCCTCGGATATGATCGACTGTACCCATTTGTCTTGTGAAAGGGAAAGCCAGGCTTCTGGGTACAGTGATAATCTTCCCCCGACTGCCTCCAAGGATGGACAGTCGGGCAACACCTCAGGGATGCTTGAAGGGCTTGTCAGAGAGAGACTCTCTGCTTCCCTGGTTTTGCGGACCCCCTCTGCCTCTAGGGCGGTGTCTGTTATTATTACCCCCTCTGCCCCTAGGGGTAAACTGACCACGTGTGTCCGGCGTGACTCCCTGAGATTTACGGAACCACATCTTTCCGCCCTTCTGTCCCTTAGGGTAAGGTCTAGAAGGGGCGGAAAAATGGACTCCTATGGCAGAAAGAGTCTTGCCATCTTGCTCACACCTGGTCAACGTATCCTTCACTTGAGGACCAAACAAAGTCGATCCATCGAAGGGAGAGTTTGTGAGGGACGCCTTAAAAAGATCTGCAAAATTACAGAGCCGCATCCAGGACTGTCATCTAAGAGCCACTCCTGTCCCTGCAGCTCTACTCGCTCCATCTGCTGCATACGAAATCAGCCACATGGAGGAGTTGGTTATGGAGTTAAGGATTCCTAGCTGGGAAGCAATCTTGTCCTGAGCCCCTGCAGCTGTAGGATCCTGTAATACTTCACCTAATTCTTTAAGGATGTCCCTTTGAAGTCTGGTGAAGTGACATAAATAATTCAGCGAACGCATGGCAAAGGTCGCTGAGGAAAACATCCACTTACCATACCTGTCCATGGTCCTAGAATCCTTGTTAGGAGGATGGACTGGTACGGAAGGATCTGCAAGTTCCTTCTTGGTAGTGGCAGCCACCACCATGGCATCAACAGGGACACCTTTTGTAAGAAATTGCTTCTCGGAAGGGGCTGTAATGAATTTAGAAGGCCTCCTGGGAACTGGTTCTACGGAATCAGGAGATGCCCACGCCTTCCGAGCTATCACCTCCATGAGGGGGTCGAAAGGCGGAGACACCCAGGAGGTGGAGGGTCAAGATCCGAATGCCTCTAGGTATACCGACTCATCTTCGGAGGGATTTATGGAAGGCCAATTTCCCCTCTGTTTTAGGAGTTCTAGGATGTCTGAAAAAGAGACATCCTCAGAAGTGGATCTAGGGGACCCCTCCGACTCATCTAAGTCGGTATCTGAAGTAGTAGACTCGGGGGAATCCAGGTGCTTCCTCTTACAGGTCCTCTTACGCGGAGGATCTCCTGACGGATCAGGAGAATCCTTGGAAGAGAGGGTTCTTCCCAGTGGGGAAACCTGAGGCGGTGGATCTCTCGGTCTGGGAGCAAGAGAGTGAGAAGAGACATCTACAGGCACCATAGAGAGAGGAGCTAAGGGAATAGACTGCTGTCTGAGCCCAGGGGCCAGCACACTCCTCATCACCTCGAAGGCTCCCCTCCCAGGGAGATCCGAGAGACCCCGCTCTGAAGAAACAGGGACTCCCGGGCCTACCGAAAGGGAAGGCTGCGAGGCAGATGTCGGGGCCGAGCTCACCAAGGCCGAAGCCCCGAGGGGAAGAGCAGGGTCGGACAAGGGTCCGATGCCACTCACCCCCTCGGAGCAGACCAGGGAAGCCCAACCACCAGATCCCACCAAGGAAGGTCTCGAGGAGGAGATTGGAGTAGAAGCTGAGAGAGCAGAAAGGGGAGGTATCTGCCCTGCAGCAATAGCAGTGAGTATTCCCATAGACTCCGGCTCCGAGCTCTGAGCGAGAGTCGAAGGAGGAACTTGAAGAGGGTGTGGACTAATAGTCGTCTGCTGAGACGGACTATGAAGCATTTGGGCTAGTGCCTGTGATTTTAATAATCTGCTTACCACTCTCTCCAAATCATGATCTGAGAGCCTGGAAGACCTAGATGATCGGCTCTGATGGCTCCGCTCTGAAAGAAGAGGAGAGGCCGGAGCCGACAGTATCGGCTCCAAAGAGGGAGACCTGGACCGCTTCCTCGACGGAACCATCGGAGCCGAAGAACCCTCGGTTCTAGACGGAGCCGACAACTTGTCGGCTCCAAGTCTAGCCAAGGATGTATCGGCTCCGGCTGGAGCCGATACAGACAAGGGAATAATGGTATCGGAGCCGGTCGGTGCCGATACCAAAGCCTTAGCCACATGGAGGTCGGAGCCGGTCGGAGCCGACACCAATGTGGCAGTTAAAGTATCTTTAGCCAGTATAATATCGGCTCCAGAAGAGCCGATTTCGACTCCAAAGGAGTCGAAGCCAAGGCCGGAGGCTTAGAAACAGAAGCCTGGGTCTTGGAAGTCTTAGCGGGCTTGCCCGAAACAGATTTGGTTGGGGAGCCCTCCGGTTTGAGAAGACCTCTCAAAATTAATTTATTTCTCCTTTCCTGCAGGACTCTCTGGCTGAAAGAGTGACAAATAGCACAGGAGTCCTGCAGGTGGAGAGGTCCCAGGCAGTAGATACGAGAAGTGTGACCGTCTGTCAGAGACATCTTCTGACAGCACGAGTCACACTTCTTCAAGCCTGAGACCCTCTGTTCTTTGGACATAGTGCTATCCACAAAACACACAACTCACACAGTCCCAGAATCAGAAATTTAACTTAAAGGTATAAAAAAACTAAACCCACACACACACCCTGACAGGAAGGGATGGGAGGGGATGAAGGCCCAACTAAATAAAAAGAACTAGGGAAATAGTAAAAACTAGCTAAGAAAACCCTACAACTATCTAAAAGTGACAAAAATCTAATAAGAGAGAAAAAATTTTAGGAATGGGGTGACTAATATGTGTATAATAAAACACTTACCAAGAGCTGGTAAAAGGAGTACCTCATCAGCGAAGCGGCAAACGAGATCTGGGTATTCACCGCCTTGCATCATGGGATATGGGGCTGCCTCGAGCTGGTAAAAGTGACTCTCGAGCTTAGCAAGTGCTGAGTCGGAGCCAAGGATCGGCTCCGAACCCATCCAGCAAGAATGAAGGCGAGATTGACAACCTAACATTTTAAGGTTATGATCAGTGAGGTGATCATAATTATTTGTAGTGCATGGATCATTATCTGCTCCATGTACTACTAGTTACAGGGAAAAATTGCCAAGTTTTTTGTTTGGCTTTCAAAGCCAAAAAAACACTTAATAAGTGCTGCCAGCAAGGTAGAGTAACACAGTCCATTGCATGTACACTTATCTTCCATACCTCTCAACTATGTAGATTTTCACAGGACATCCAGATTACTGCTTCATATTCCAAAAGAAACAGATAAAACACTCAAAAACTGAATAAAAATGAAGAAGGCAGTTCATGGACTCTACTGGCAGCAAGTTTAGATAAAAGACAAGCCCACGATGCTGGAAAATCACAGGAATCCTTTATTCTTTGAAATAAAATATCTTTTTAGCACTTTCGTTTAAACAAAGTGCTAAACTTCATCAGACAGGTCTGATGAAGTTTAACACTTTGTTTAAACAAAAGCTCTAACAGGATATTTTATTTCAAAGAATAAAGGATTCCTGTGATTTTCCAGCATCGTGGGCTTGTCTTTTATCTAAACTTGCTGCCAGTAGAGTCTGTGAACTGCCTTCTTCATTTTCACTGCTTCATATTTTTTGTCTGTTTCTCATAAATTATGAGGTTTTCCAACAAACCACTGAGGACTTGAAGTCACTAAATAATGGCATACATTGAAGTTTCAGAGTTCATGTCCTTCAGGAAATGGATGTTAACACATCCTGTCTGAGGAAGTTGGTGACACATTACCGATACAGATAGCAGGCAAAAACAAATTTTTTATTTCTGCATCTGTCGTTTGCTGGAAAATACTGGCAGATTTTACTGCTTGGTGCTAGACGTAACCTTAACAAATTTGGCAGGGCATGCTTAACATTTGTTAAGATTGGGTCACACGCCACTATGGCAGTTAACTGATCAGTCTTTTTCCGAATGTCAGAGTCAGAGTGCTCCATGCACTACATAATAACAACAACAATAACAATAATAATAATAATAATAATAATAATAATAATAATAATAATAATGATGATAACTACTCATTTGTTAATCAGGTAGGCCTACTGAACAAACAGTCCTTGTTTAGGGGTGATCCAGGAGCAAAGTCTGGTAAAGTGATTTGCTTGACATCAAACAGCAGGTAAATGAAGACTGAAGGACTCAAACCTTGTACCTCAGCAGCTACAGTTTACACCTTAAACCCTCTGCTCCAGTTGCCAGATATATAAAGACAACTATCATTTTGTCTTGTGGTGGAATTTTGTTTTTGCTTGCAAACAGAACAAATGGCCCACAATTTCTAATGGCAGAAGCCACTAGCAATTAAAAAATAAAAACTAAATGTATAGGAGATAAATGTAGAAAAGGCTATCATGCACTGTTCTATTTACTCTCTCTTGCTCGCCCTGTTTATTTAGTTAGGTAGTTAGTCAGTCTGTTTAATGGAGTAGTACACCGATCATAATTAGAAGTTATGTACTTACCATAACGTTCCATCTGAGTAGGTGGATTCATTTGTCTGCAACCTGTGGGTATGGATCCGATATCGGATCCGAACTGGCATGGTTTATCCAGCTATGGATCCGAGCTCCTAGCTCCTCCCCTCACCCATAATGCCCTGCTCTCCCTACATGACCTCAGATCGAGTTTGCCTGTACCAAATACCCTAACCAAAGGGTAACACATTCTATGCAGGAAACTGACAAGGCCAGGGGGATAGGAGGGCGGGATGGTTGCAGACAAATGAATCCACCTACTCAGATGGAACGTTATGGTAAGTACATAACTTCTAAATCTGAAGTAGGAGAATTCATTTGTCAGCAACCTGTGGGACAGAGTCCCCAGCTACCTGAGTCTTGGGCGGCCATCATGGAAGGATATTCCGGAGCACCGCGGAGCCAAAGGATGCTCTACCTCTAGATGTGATATCCAGCTTGTAATGAGAAATAAAGGTATGAGATGAAGCCCAAGTGGCTGCTGAACAAATATCATCCAGAGGAATCCTAGCCTTAAAGGCCGCTGAGGGAGAAACAGACCGAGTCGAATGAGCATGGACTCCTTCTGGTGTGGACCTCTCAGAAGCTTGGTAAGCTAAAAGAATACACTGTGAAATCCATCGTGACAAGGAGACTTTGGAAATTGGTTTCCCCAGATTAAATTTAGCAAATGAAATGAACAGTTGATCGGATTGCCTATGACCAGCTGTCCTGTTGAGATAAAAATGAAGCTGCCTATGAACATCCAAGGAATGCAGCTTGTATTCACCCTTGTTCTGATACTTAGGGAAGAAAACATGGAGAATGATGGACTGATTAATATTCGCTTCCGAAGCTACCTTAGGAAGAAAAGAGGGATTAGTCCTGAGGTACACCCGGTCCGGATGGAAAACCAAGTAAGGCGGTTTCATGGACAGAGCTTGAAGTTCAGAAACTCTCCTAGCTGAAGTAATGGCTACTAAGAATGCAGTCTTTAAGGACAAAAATTTTAGATCTACTGTGGCCGCAGGTTCGAAAGGGGGAGCGGTCAAGGCCTGAAAAACTAAAGAAAGATCCCACGGTGGAACCGTCTCCTTGACAGGGGTTCTAAGTAGAAAGGTACCTTTTACGAAGATTTTACATAACTTGGCTGACATAAGAAGCCCAGAGTCATGACCAACATGGTAGTGAGAAATGGCCGCCAGCTGAACTTTAACCGTGGAACTACTGGCGCCATCATTAAAGAGAGTAGTAAGGAAGTCTAGAACCAAAGGCAGGGGAACCGTGAAGGGATCCAGACCTTGCCGCTCCGCCCAAATGGTGAAGCGCTTCCATTTACTGCGGTAAACTTTTCTGGTAGAAGGTTTATGAGCCGCTACCAGAATGGCCTTAACTGGGGATGAGATACCGGGAGTCCTGATTAGGAGTGGAACTGGAGCAGCCAAGCAGTCAGCTTCAAGTTGTCCAGGTTCGGAACTGGTATGTTCGACGGGTGTGAAATCAGATCCGGAATGGGATCTAGAATCCAAGGTGGATTCACTGAATGAGACCTCAGGTAAGGGAACCAGATCTGTCGAGGCCAGAATGGGGTTATGAGGATCATCCTGCTCCCCAACCGGGAGGCTTTCTGGAGTACCTGGAGCATCAGAGGCAGAGGGGGGTATGCATAAAGAAGTCCGGGAGGCCAAGCATGCACCAGAGCATCTCTGGGGAAATCCACTGGAGGTGGGATTAGAGCAAAAAAACTGTCGCACTTGGTGTTTAAGGGAGAAGCAAAGAGATCGCAACAAGGAGTCCCCCATAGTGCGAAGATCCATTTCGCTACTTGAGCATTGAGAGACCACTCATACGGGGAGAGAATGGTGCGACTGAGTTTGTCCGCAAGGATTTTGGACCGCCCCGGAATATACGTTGCGACGAGAAAGCGGTTGGAGGCGATCGCCCATTCCCACACTCTCATGGCTTCTCGACATAAGGGGTAAGACCTGGTTCCCCCCTGTTTGTTGATGTACCAGACCACTGACATGTTGTCTGATTGAATCACAATTGTTCCCAGGGGAAGAAAGGCTTGGAGTGCTTGCAACGCCAACAGCACCACTCTCATCTCCAGAACATTGATATGCAGGGAGGTCTCTGAGTCGTTCCACGTGCCTTGGACTGTCCGGCCCGCAAAGTGCCTCCCCACCTGAGGCGGGAGGCATCCGTGGTCACTGTGGCCAGAGGGGGAGATGCACAAAAGGGGCGGCCTCCTTGGAGATCCAGGGAGTGGAGCCACCACAAGAGAGACCGCTTGCAAGCCTTGCTGATTGCAATGGGATGATGTAGGGGGAGAGAAAGATATGACCATTGTACTTGAAGTGTCCACTGAAGCACCCGCATGTTCAAGCGGGCGAGTGGAAGAAGAGAAATTGCTGCCACCATGGAGCCTAGTGCCCTCAGGACCAATTCCGCTGGAACTAAATTTGAGTGGAGGATGGCCCGCACCTGGAGTTGCAGATTCCGAATTCTGTCGGTTGTGAGAAATGCCCTTGAATTCCTTGTGTCTAATCTGGCTCCTATGAATTCTATTAACTGAGTAGGGGCCAGGTTGGACTTTCCTACGTTTATCGTGATGCCTAGCCTGGGAGCTAGGCGAAGAAAGGAATCTCTTGCCAAGGAAAGTAGATGCCATGTTGGGGCGGTGAGAAGCCAGTCATCCAGGTACGGAAAGACCTGCACTCCCTGAAGCCTCAGGTGGGCCGCAACCACTGCTAATACTTTGGTGAACACCCTGGAGGCTGTGGTGAGACCAAAGGGAAGGACTCTGAACTGGTAGTGACTGGCTCCCAGCCGGAAGCGAAGAAACCTCCTGGATCGTCTGTCCATTAGTATGTGGTAGTACGCATCCTTGAGGTCTATGGAGCACATCCAGTGATTTTCTCCCAGAAGGGGGAGGATGGATTGTAAAGTGACCATTTGGAACTTCTCCTTGGGAACTGCCAGGTTTAATAGGGACAGGTCCAGAATGGGTCTTAGGTCCCTCATCTTTTTTGGCACTAAAAAGAACCTGGAGTAGAACCCTGATCCGAGCTGGTCTGGGAGGACGGGCTGGATGGCTCTTTTCCTCAGCAGATAGCCAATTTCAGCTGAGGCTGCCTCCCACTGATCGGGTGGAACGTCGGGGAGGGATTTTATTTTTGGGATGTGAAGAAAAGGGATTTTGTATCCTCTGAATATAATCTGGAGGACCCAGCGGTCTGATGTTATGGACTCCCATGCCGCTAGGTGCTCCGAAAAACGTCCCCCGACTGCCTCCAGAGTGGAGCAGCTGGGCAACCCCTCAGGGTTGCTACGTGGGCCATTCAGAGAAAGGTTCTCTGGACCCGAAATTCCTGGGAGCCCCTCTGCCTCTAGGGCGGCGTCCTCCCTGTCCTCCTCTGCCGCGGAAGGACTGGTTGTCCGGAGCGAGTTGGGATTGCTGTGACTTCCGGAACCACATCTTCTTCTGGCCCTTTTGGTTCCTAGAGTAGGACCTCTGGGGCACCGAGAAGCGGACTCCGACGGCAGACAGCGTCTTCCCATCCTTCTCGCTCTGGACCAAGGTGTCGCGAACCGTCTTGCCAAAAAGGGCAGAACCATCAAAAGGGGCATTCGCGAATGACGCCTTGAAGGGCTCCGTGAAATCGCAATGGCGGAGCCAGGCCTAGCGTCTAGCGACTAGGCCCACTCCTGCAGCTCTAGTGGCTCCCTCTGTAGCATGGGAAAGCAACCGCATAGAGGTATTGGTCACGGAACGGAGAGTGGCCATACGGGTGGAGTGCAAAAGTTTGTCCTCCTCCAACATGGACTCTGGGGGGGATGCAGCGTATTCTTTGATAAGATCGCGCTGCATCCTAATGACATGTGCCAGGTAGTTGAGCGCCCTCACTGAGAAGGTCGCTGAACTAAACATACGCTTCCCCAAGCGGTCCATCATCCGAGACTCCTTGCTCGGAGGATGGACTGAAGGACTCTCTTGAGCAAGTTCCCTCTTGGTGGCTGCTGCCGTCAACATGGCATCTACCGGGGGTCCCTTACTCCAATGGGCACGGTCAGCAGGGGGGTTGAAAATCCTGTCCAGCCTCTTGGGGATTGGCTCCACGGTGTCCGGTTCCTTCCACGCCCTGGTGGTAATGAGGTCCACCAGGGGGTCGGCAGGAGGGGACACCCAAGAGGTAGACGGGCCCGCTTCAAATGCCTCCAAGAACACGGGCTCGTCCGAGGAAGACTTCGGGGCAGACCACCCACCTCTTATACGAAGCATTTCCATGATGTCTCCAATGGAGACATCCTCAGGGGGTGATCTTGGGGAGCCTTCCCCTTCCTCCAAGTCCGTGTCTTCAGTCAAAGACTCGGGGGAGTCTATGTGCCTCCTCTTACACGTGTGCTTGCGAGGTGCTTCCTCGGGGGGGCTGTTCGAGGAACCCTCGCAAGCTGTATCTAGTTCCAAAGGAACTGCTTGGGGCAGTGAAGCGGGCTGTCCCAGTGGCCGGGTGACGGAAGCCTGACCCAGAGCAGATGGAGTGCGGGACGGAGCTGAAGCAAGGGCCGGGGGTCCGGATGCCCTCAACAGAGCCCTCTCCACTACATCAAAAGCCGAAGGGGAGCTGGCCTCGACCAAAGGATCCAACAGTCGGCTCCCCCTTGGATCCGAGGAGTGGATCGGAGCCGGCGCCGAGCCCCTCGGATCCAAGGGACCAGTGCGCTCCGACACAGACGGCGCCGAAGGCACACTGAGTCCCTCAGATCCGAAGCTCGGACCAAGGCTCCGAGAGGTCGGATCCGACACACTCGAGGGCAGGGTCAGATCCAAAGTACCTAGTACTGTCAGCGCCGACCCACCCCCTGCTCCTAAGCTGCCTAGCTTCAAGTGCTCCGAGCCCGGGTAGCGGGTCTGAGAAGGAGCTATGGGCTTGAAAAAAGGGGTCGAGCTCCCCCCCCCCAGGGGGGGAGGCAGGAGCACTCCCATCTGCATCTGGGCCTGGATGAACCTTCGCATCATCTGGTCCAGATCAGCATCAGAGAGACTGTAGGTCGATCTCGAAGAGGCTACCGAGGTAGTCCTTGAGTACCACCTCGATAGCCTCAAAGGAGATCGGGTCTCTTCCTCCTCAGGCCCTGGTGAAAAAGAAGAGGACCGGAGCCGAGGAGGAGGAGATCCAGCAGTCAGAGAGGCCGGAGGAGAAGCCCGCTTAGCCGGCGGGGCCGAGACGGAGGTCTCGGCCCGCCGCTTGTGGTGCTTTTCCCTCCGGTCCTTCTTCCTGGCTTCCCTCTCCTCCGAACCCATAGAGGGAGTTTGAATCCCAGGAGCAGGAGGGGGAGCAGGCACGGCAGGAACCGCCGGAGCAGTAACTACCAACGGGGCTGAGGCCGAAGCCGAGTCCGGGGGCAAAAGGCCCGCCAAGACAAGCTTCGACCTCCGCTCCTTCAATGCCCTGGGGTTGAACCCTGCACAGATTGAACACCCAGAAGTGAGGTGTTCAACCCCAAGGCATCGAACGCACCGAGTGTGGCCATCAGCAGGGGATAGCTTATGGCCACACTCGGAGCATTTTGAAAATATCGCCTTTGGGGCCTCAGACATTTTTTTTTTTTTAAACTAAGAAAGTTAAAGTAAATTAACTAAACAATAACCACTCACACAGGCCCCAAAGAAACCACAAGCACACAGCTACGTACCAGCGAGGGGAGGGATACTAAAAATTACCAAATTAACCAAAAAAGTATCTTAAAGAAGGGAGAACCTACAACTTTCACACAAATATATAATTTTCTGACAGAAAATTTATGAAGAAACACCAAAAAACCACTTAGCTGACAGGAGCTCAAAATCCAGCTGTCACCATGAACACGGCAAACTAGATCTGAGGTCATGTAGGGAGAGCAGGGCATTATGGGTGAGGGGAGGAGCTAGGAGCTCGGATCCATAGCTGGATAAACCATGCCGGTTCGGATCCAATATCAGATCCATACCCACAGGTTGCTGACAAATGAATTCTCCTACTTCAGATCAGACCATTTGCAGACATAGCAAAGATGAAGATATTCACAAAAAATAAAACAGAACAAACTGTGTAACCACAGAAGGTAGTTAATCCTATAGGCAATTGAAACAACATGCAAATACTAGTAACACAGTAGAAAAACAAATGTGAATTCATTTTAGTAGTAAATATGAGAGGGAAGCAGTAGGTGGGAACAGAAGGTCAAAGCAGAAGTGATGCAGGTGAGGTGGGAGTTAGGTTGTGTGTCCAATGGAAAAGCACTCACAGTAAGATTTTTGATGTAGGTGTTTTTTGACTTATGCTCTCAACATGGGGAAAGAGAAGATACCTTTCAAGTGAGGAAGGAGGGCCTGCCAGAGTTTGGGTGCAATAATGGAGAAGGAATACCTGCTACAGTGCAGTTTGGAATGAGATGCCTGGAGTGAGGGAATTAATTGGGAGAGGTGCAGAGTTTGGCTGCAAGAGGTGGGGAGGCACCTGGTTGAAGTAGTTTGAAAAGAAGAGACCCTAGGAGTAGCTCAGCTCTGTAAGAGACTGGTAGCCATTTGGCTTAGCAGAGGGTGATGTAGTGGTGTTCCTGAGGGAGGGAACTGCTGGAAATTAATTATCAGAATTTGTTTTCAATGGACTGTAGAGTGGATGAGTGCTTTTTTTGGTGGCTGAGGCTATGTTAGGGAGCCCGTATTCAAGCTGAGAAAGAAGAACTCCTTCTCCTATTGCTGCTAGCTGGTCTGGAAAAAAAGGGGGATATTTTCCAGGAACATAATTACAGAGAATTGATCTTTTTCCTAGTGTTTTTTTCAATGTGGCTCTAGAAGTTAAGTGACTGGTCCAGACATATAGGTAAATATTTAAAGGATATAGCTGTTTCTATTGGGAAAATTAGAATTGTGCAAATCTAACTTACCTAACAGTTGTTGTTGTGTCTTTCGGCTTTTCCCGGTTAGGGGTCGCCACAGTGGAACTCCGGTCCCCTAATGACTGGTAGTTGATTTTTATGTGCCAAGTTACCAGCCCTGATGCACAACCTTCAACGAAGGTACGCCCATTCGCGCATGTCTTCACGCAGAAGACGCTCTAGCTGAGAATCAAACCGGACAGCGTCTTACTGTGAGGCGACAACACTACCGCAGCACCACCACCGCGATACTCGAATTTCACACAGCTTCACTGGCATATGGGTTCTGCACCTGCACAAGTACCGACCCTGGCAGCTTTCCAGAGCTCAGAATCCCCTCCTTTGACTCTTCTAATAGAGGATAGGCTAAGCCCCTCCCACTCAGGGGAAACCTAACCCCTGTCAGAGTTAGTTAGCTAGTTAGTTATTCAGACTTTTGGTGCTAAGTAAGATGAACCAAGAAGGGCAAGAAGCAAAAATTGCCTGAAGCCAACCGATTCTCGGCTATAACACACCAACACAAATAACCAAAGCCAACCAACAACATATCAAGTTTGGATACCATTTAACTGTATACAAAATAAGGAAAATGGTAGGTGCTACTACTGAGGCAGAATGAAATCCAAACATCTCCTGTTACAGGTAAGTAGGACTTACACAACTGTACTGTTGTCATCATTCACACTGCATCAGTGGCGTATGGGTAGAGTCCCAAAACTTATTCTATCTGGGAGAAGAAAGGATAAGGACTGAAAAGCACCTGGAGAATGCTCCACACAAAGCCTGCTCTGGGAATTGAGAAAAAATCCAGTTAGTAGTGCTTTGTAAAGGTATGAACAGAAGACAAGTTGCTGCTTTTAGAATGCAACTAAAGTCCACTCCTTTCCAATATGCCACCAAAAAGGATACGGCTCTGGTGGAATCTCCCTTAATCTTGCCTGGAATAGATTTATCCCAGTGGGAGTAACAAAAAACAATAGCAGAGGGAAACCAATGAACAATCATTTGCTTAGAGACAGGTTGACACTTCTTAGCCCCAGAATAGGAAATAAACAGTTATTCAACCTTCCTGAAAGGGTTAGTTCTGTCAAGGTAGTACATGAGCTGCCTGTGCAGATCCAAGATATACGGAATCTGCTCTCCCTTGTCTTTAGGTTCTGTACAGAAAACCAGGAGACTGATGGCTTGATTCAGGGTAAATTCAGAAAACTTTTGGCATGAAAGAAGCATTAGCACGTAAAACAGCCCTGTCCTTGTGGAAAAGCAGATAAGTCTGGCCAGCCATAAAAGCTTGCAGCTCAGAGACTCAGAGACTTGCCTTGCAGATGTCACAGCTGTAAGCAAAACAAATATTTTTTCAAGAAATGAACCTCAAGTCAGCCTGAAAGGCAGAGTCAAGAGAAGATAAGGTCAATTTTTTATGAACAAACTTGAGATTCCAAGGAGGAATTTGTTTTCGGGGGGGATCTCAAGTGCAACACTCCTCTCACAAACTGTTTGGCCACAGAAAGAGATGAAACAGAAGGATCTATGAGCAGACCAGCTGAGATGGCCGCAACATGCACCTTGACAGATGCAAATGATAAGCCATCACTGTTTACACAGGTCAAGCAGCTTTTATCAACCAGAGAAGCTGTGGATAGCAATTAATAACGAGTTGAAGGATTTTATCTGGAAAGGGAAGAGGGCAAGAGTTAAGTGGGATAAACTGATCCCTCCAACAGAACAAGGTGTTTTCCACTACATGATTTAAATGGGTATTTCAGAGTTACACATTTAAGGGTCCTATACATATTACAAGCAGAAAGCTAAAATTCAAAGTAGAAAGGAATGATATATAAAGCAAGGGGAAGCTCAAGAAAGGAGAGACTGGGATTTTCAATGCAAATCCTTAAGGAGAGTAACAATAACTATACAGAATACTATATTTGCAAAGTAGCAGAAAGTATTCTAAGAGACACATAAAATAGTAATGGTAATAAACCAGCTGTGCAGGGTCCACCCAGGCATTCGTGCGAACCAAGTCAGGCAAAAACCTTCTGATACAGCACAAAAAACGATCCAAAAAAAAGCACTTAAATGTACTAAAAAGCACTTAAAACCACTTAGAAATTCTTCAAGTATTCACTCAAATGTCTTTTCAGACCACAAGTTCTTTCAGACAGTTCCTTCCAATAAATCCAAGTGCGTAATAAACAGTAGCTTTTATTCACTCAAGTACTTTTAAGTGCTTCTATTTGGCTCGTTTTTTGTGCTCTGTCAGAAGGTTTTTGCCTGACTTGGTTCGCACGAATGCCTGGGTGGACCCTGCACAACTGGTTTATTACCATTACTATTTTATGTGTTTCTTTTTTATTCTGTGCAGGTACCTTTGTTTGCTAGTGGTACTTCTTATTATTTATCTATTCTAAGAGACAGCCAACATGGGGGTGGAGAAAAGAGATTTTGATGATAATTACTGCAATTAAGGGTACACATAATAGGCAAGACAGGACTGGAATTTACTGGAGAAAATTGGCAAGGGAACCAAGGTATTAGAAGCAAATAATTAGAGACGGAAAGGCAGTAGAATCGGAACAGACCAAAAATTCATTTGGACTGCAGGCTAGATATTGCCTTCTCTATCAAGGAGTGATACCAGAGTATAGATAAAGAGAAAGAAATAGGGGGATCCTAAGTAAAAGACCAGCACTGGTAGAGTTTTAAGTAGAATATGGAACAGAAGCTGCTGTTAAAAAAAGGATAATTTGTAGGGCATATAAAAACAATCAGAGGAGGCTGAAAAGGACTGGGAAGAGAGACTGGATAAGCAATTCACAAAGAAACAATGGTGGTGGGATATCAGTTTGGCTCCCAAATATGCAAAAAAAAGTCTAGAAGATTTATGATCTTTGCTTGGAATTGTTTGAATAGGTATTTATATACCCCAAGCAGACTCCAAAGAATTCTTCCTCAGGTAGATTGTAAATGTTGGAGATGTTATTGGGAACACAGGTAATTAGGAACATATTTTTTGGGAATGTAATGAGTTGGCAAAGTTTAAAAATTCCCTATTGACTACTTTAATGGAAATTTGTTACAGAATTGTAATTGCCTAGATATAGTAAGGCCATGTTGAGTTTAATTCTGGTGGCTGCCAAATAAGCATATATTAGAAATTGGAAATCAAAGTCTAAACCAACTATACTAGAATTAGTGAATACAATAATGGATATAAAATAACTGGAAGCGGGATCTTAAGAAAAGGGTAGGAGCAAATTACATAGAAAAAAATGGGAATTGTGGGAACAACACATGCAGAATAATGTTTTAGAAGAAGAATGAGGTTTAAGGGAAGGCAGGAATTGAATGAGCTTTGTAATGTTTGACTAACAATGACTGGATAGATTATAAGTGATGTATAACATCTGCAACTGAAAACATGTTAATATGGTTTGTTTTCATTTATATCCAACCTGTACTGTACCTCATAATGGTGGAGGGTTGAACACTCCAAGTAGGGGACTGACTGCTGAGGCTATGCCATCATGGTGAAGGTCACACGACTGAAGAATCACCTAGGGCACTAAGCAAGGTGGACAGGCATAGCAGGAACCCAGGGCGGCCAACACAGGCAGTACTCAGTCATGGAGAACAGTGCTACAGGGGGCTTGCAACTTTCTCAGGTAAAAATATATACTGCAACAGAAACCACAAGAAGACAAAACTCAGTTAAACTCAGCATGGCAAGAGAAAGCCCAATTGCAATGTTTTTGAACCAGAGAACTTGTAACTTGATAAAAGGATCCAATGAAAGCCAAAAGGAAGTTAGGCTCTCAATAAGGAAAATCCTGACTACTAAATCCATTGCACGTATCGGCACTTGGAATGTTCATACAGCCTATAGCACTGGTAGATTGGCACAAATCATACACAAGACAAAGCGTTACAATCTATTGGCTGTTGGAACCACTGAAAGCGATAGACTGGATCAGGCAAGATAATTTCAGAAGATGTCACCTTTCTGTTTTCAGGTGAGGATAGGCATGTGAATTGAGTTGGCATACTGCTTAGCAAAGAGGCATCAAAAACTTTAGTCGTTTGGGAACCAATCAGAGATAGAATTATTTCATTAAGTCTACAGAACCATTTCACCAAACTAACGTTACTACAAGTGAACAGTGCAGTGGTGCAGTGGTAGCATTGTTGCCTCACAGCAAGAGGTTCTCCAGTTTGATTCTCAGTTGGAGTGCCTTCTGTGTGGAGTCTGTATGTCCTCCCTGCATTTGTGTGGGTTTTCTCCAGGTACTCCGGTTTCCTCCCATGTTACAAAACATGCATCTGGAGCATTTCTCCCTGGGTCTTCACTGAAAATTGGCTTCATTCCAAGTTGTACTTTCCCAGTAAACAAATGTTAAATAAATAAATAAATACATAAAGTTTATGCACCAATAGAAGCTGCCACAGATACTGAAAAGGAAGAATTTTATGAACAGCTACAGGATGTGATGACCTCAGTTCCCAGCTATGACCTTAGAATTGTGATGGGTGATTTCTTCCGTGACAATCACCTTAAAGTTGGGGACAGCATATTCGAACACAAAGACAATCATAAGTCAACATGGCAGTCACCTGATGGATACACAGTGAATTAGATTGATCGCATTTGCATATCTTGTCGATGGGTGAGTATGCTTCAAGATGTCAGAGTACAACAGGGAGCTGATGCTGCATCTGATTACTACCTTGTGGTCACATCAATGAAAACAAAACTTAAGAACTGAAAGAAAAAGGCAGTATCTCCTCGATTTAAAACTGACGTGTTGACGTTGCCTGATGTGCAAACCAGATCCAACATCAAGCTCCAGAACCGATTCTCTGCCCTGCAGAGTGTAGATGATGACACTGAACAACAATGAGAATAATTCAAGACAATCATCAAAGAGAGTGCAAAAGCAACAATTAGGTATAAGACAGGCAAATAAAAGAAGAGTAGATAACAGCTGAAACTTGGAAAGCCATTGAAGCACAACGTGATTGCGAATGAAGACGAGAGCAGTTATATTAAAGTAGCCAGTCATCAGACACTGTGATTGAAGAAAATAAAAAGAAAGATAAACTGGTCAACAAGATGTGCAAGAATGTGCAAGAATGACAAAACGTTATGGATTCAGAAACTGGCAACAGAGGCAGAAACAGCAGCAGCGACTGGAAATTCCAGGACATTAGATTATATTGCCAAAGAACTTATGGACAAGAATAAACAGAGACCGCATATTAGATCAGCAAATGGAAAAACTGCAAAAATGCAAGAGAAACAATTAAAGAGATGGCAAGAACATTTTGAATCTGTGCTAAACTGCCCCACACCAGATGATCTGCATGACTTTGGCAATGACAGCAAGTGTCACCAATTATTCTGGATGTGAACTTGGCAGACATTAGTGAAACTGAAGTAAAGGAAGACATAGCCAAACTAAAGAATGGAAAAGCTCATAGAACAGACCAGATAAGCAGAGTTGCTAACGTATGCTATATCTTCAGTGGAATATTTCACACATCTCTTGAACAACATATGGTATCAAGAAAAGGTACCCAGTGGGTGGAAAAATGGCATCATCATCCCTCTACCAAAAAAGGGAGATCTTAGAGACTGCACAAATTGGTGTGGAATCACATTGTTGTCAGTCCCAGGCAAAGTTTTTACTAGTGTAATACTGAATAGATTGAAAGGATCAGGTGATGACAGATTCAGACAGGAACAGGTTGGGTTTAGATCAGGTCAATCCTCCCCTAACCATATATTTGCAATAAGACAAATTATATAAAAAGCAACAGCTTGGAAGAAACCAGTCATTCTCAGCTTTGTGGACTTCAAAAAGAGCCTTCAGCTGCATACACAGACCATCACTATGGCACAACTTGGCAGAATATGGGATTCCTCTAAAATTCATTACATTCTGTAATAGTCTGTATCAAGATAGCAAGTGCACAGTTTGGGTGAATAATAAGTACAGTCACTGGTTTGTGGTGGTCACCAGTGCACAACAGGGATGTATACTGTCTTCCTTGTTATTCACAATAGTTATTGATTGGGTCATGTGGAAAGCATTACATGTAAACTCAGTGGGACTGGAATGGGTCAATGACAGCAAGCTATGTGACTTGGACTTTGCCGATGACATAGCTTAATTGATACAACACGAAGTGGAATGTAGACAATGACCATGTCAATGGAGAAACAGGGTGGAAAAGTAGACCTCAAAATGAATCTTGACAAATGTAAAGTGTTGGTCAGCGAAGCACGGAATGACAGCAAAGACAAAATGGCCACAGGATCAATATTAGATACAACAGAGAACTTCTGCTACCTGGGCAGTTTCATCTCTCATACAGGTAAATATACGAAAGAAGTGCTAGTTAGACTTGGAAAAGCAAGTGCAGCATTCAACAGACTATCCAAAATGTGGATATAAAAAAAATTGCACTGTCCACAAAGGTGAAGCTATACCAAACACTGGTGCTATCTACACTTATGTGGTGCTGAGCTATGGCCAATCACAGCATGAGCCATGAGAAAACTTGAGGCTGCTCATAAATGGTTAAGATGCATTTTGGAAATATCATGGAAGGACTAAGTAAAAAATGGGAGTGTCAGAGAAAGAACACAACAATGGAAACTTGAAATATTATGGAAAGAAGGCTACGTTGGTTTGCTCATGTTAACCACATGGATACTAGCAGGGTTCCTATACAAGCCCTCAACTGGGAACTAGCTGGATACAAGAGAAAACCAGGTAGACAAAACTGGAAAAGAATTGTAACAAGAGACCTTCATCACCTGAATATCACTTGGGAGGAAGCTAAAAAGCGGCAGCTGATAGGGCACAGTGAAGTCAGCTTGTGGCCCAATGCATCATCGATGCAGGGTGAACCGAAGACTGGAGATGATTGCCTAAAGATAAGCCATCATTGAGTAGCTCAGACAAATATTTCAAAATCATATTGGGCTCTCTGATATCGGTTAGGCACCACCAAGAAAACTGCTTCCAATTGTAAACGTAAGATTTTCTAGCTGCAGGTTTTCTTGTCTCCTTCAATATCTGCTACACATCTTCATGCAACAAGTGCCTAAACGGTATCAAGATAGAATCTTCCAGGCTGAAAGTAGCAATTACTCTAAGATGAGGTGCATCAATCACTTCTGGAACTGTGTGAGCAGATTTAGAGTGTGAGGGAGCTTGTGGTAATTGCTCTTGGCCAATTCCATTGAAAGGGAGAACCAACTTTGCTCTGGTCAAAAGGAGGTCACCACAATGGTTTTTGATCATTCTTTTTGAATCTTCAGAAGTACCTTGGGTATCAGTAGAAAGGGTGGAAGTGTATAAAGGAACATCCCATCCAAGGAAATGAGAATGCTTCTGTCCTCCAAGCATGGCTGCAAGGATGTCTCCAACGGAATGTTTCCAAATGTCTGTTTTGAAAGGAAGTGAACAGATCTATTTGAAATGTTCCCCACATCTAGACCAAATCCAGGCAGACTGCTGTCACGAGTTTCCATTCCTGAGGGTCCATCTGGGATCTGCTTGGCTTGTCTGCCACTATGCTTTGCTCTGCTGGGATGTATGAGGCTTGAAGCATCACAGAATGCTGTAAGAAGCTCCCAGGCAATCGCTGCCTAGTACCCCTTGTTTGTTCAGGCAACACCTGACTGTGGTTTTGTCTATGACCAATAAATGGTGACCTGGAAAACATACGAAGTGAAGAACTTTTAAGGTCTGACTCACTGCTTTCAAATCTTTGATGTTTATGTGCTTTGTAGTATCTGAAGGACCTCATTCACTTCCACTTGAACTCCCCTGGACACTGTTCCCCATGCAAAATCTGATGAGTCCATCTAGACTGATTCAACTGGGGACTGGAGGAAGAAGTGTAGGGTCTGGACTGACAGACACCTGATCCCTACATCACTTTACCTCTCATTTCATAAATTCCAACACAGGTACCTGGAACTCCAAGGGAAACAGGTGCTAGGTCCAACAATTATTCAAGTATCACTGAATCTTTCTCATCCGGAGTTTGGCTCGTGGTATCATGAAGTTCACTGATGCCATAAGACCTACAATTTTGAAAAACTCTCTTGTGGAGGTGACATCTTGAAGACAGAAATCCCAGAAAATGTACTGAACAGTCAACAGTATGTATGTATGTATGTAGAAAGGCCATACTTTTTTTCTGTGCCCATCATATACCTCAGGAAGACAATTCTTTGTGAGGGTGTGAGACAGGTCATTTGTAGGTTCAACTTGAAGTTGGGAGAAATTGGCATGTGATATGCATCCTTCAGATGTAAGTCACCAGGAAGCAGTGGCCCAGAAGAAGGGGTAGGATCACCTGCAGGGTGAGTATTTTAAATTTAAGTTCTTTCAGAAAGGTATTAGGTATGCCAAATCTAACACTAATCTCCACAATAGCTCCTTTTTGGATACCAAAAAGATTCTTATGTAACATCATTTTCCTTTTTATGATGCAGGAACTGGTTCTGTAACCTATTAGCAACTCGTGAAACAGTACAGGAGAGATTGAGCATGCCTGGTCTGGATGACGGGGGGGATTTCCATCCACTGCAAAGAGTATCCTCACACCCACTTGTCTGAGCCTATCTGTGGCCAGACTGCTGAGATTAGCTAAATCCTGGGGGAAAGTAAAAGGGGAGGAGGGAAGAGGAGGAAAGGACAGGATATTCTGAGTCTTGGAATGGTCATTCTTTAGCAAGCAAAGATCTTTATCCTCCTATTTCCTTCTGGTACCCTGACTCTTGTTAGGTTGGGAGTTTAGTTTGTTCTGCCCTTTAATGATGGACACCTTATCAGGGGAGAGCCTGGGAATATGAAACATACCCCATGCATCAATTAACCTAGGTCATCCCATTGTTTGAGAATCTGCATAGCAGCAGGATCAAAGAAAATTTCAGAGCATAAAAGGAGCATTCAAAATTTCAGTTTTTAAATCCTCAGAAAAATTCTGTTTATTTAACCATGCAAATCTTTTAAATACAACAGAAGTGTCTGAATTTCTAGAAAGAGTGTTCTCACCTTCCAAGACACTCCTTAAAGCATGTTTCAAAACCAGAGTCACATTAAAAACAATCTCATTCATATAACACTTCTATTCACCAGGCAAACATACAGTAAAGTTATCTGAATAGTTAAGCACATTGCAAAATCAACTTCTATATAAAGCCCAGATAATTTAAAATTCTAAAGACTAAATTACTAGACTGAGAGCCCCCCCCCCCCCCCCCATGATTCTAAAAACTTGCAAATTTTATCTGGTGGTGTATGGTCAGAAGAAGCCAAGGCTCTCTTGTTAAAAGCTGGTAGCTGGAGAAACCACAGCTGAGTCAGCTGACAAAGGAGCAAAAGAGAGAAGAGATAACAGTACATCCTGTATTTCCACATAGCCTTTTTAGGAACTGGTTCACTAGCCAAATAGGATTTACGTGCAGTTTTATAGACAACTTTTAAGGCCAGTAACAGAGGAAGAACAGCCAAAACATTTGGAATGTCATCCTCAATAAGATCATAAACTCTGCCAATCTCAGTTGTAACTGCAGATTGCTTCCGTCACATATATGTCTAAACCAAGCTAACATCTACAGAACGGTGAAACGTTGCATGGGTTTTTGAACCTGTTTACCTTGTGAAGAATCAGATTGGGCAGACTCAGAATGTTCACTTATGTCTGCATCAGACTACTCATCAGATCTGCAGCTTTAGACTGGTCTTTAGAGACGGAAACCCCGTAGTCATTCTGAATAGCAGTACAGCCCCCCGAGATTAACTAACTGTAAAAGACTCTCAGCTAAAGAAACCATATCATCAACCCTATGCATGGCAATAACCCATCTGTAGTATGATGAAGATTCTGTTCCTCTTACTGTGAACTACACCAAAGGACAAAATCTGGGGACAGAGTATTATGCCTGACAAGGGGCTCTTACTCTGGAACTGTCCTGCACCTAAAGGGTTTGGTTCTCCCTTACATGAACAAGATACTGGGAGAGCCCCGGAGGATGTGTCTGACCCCAGTACCATAGAGGGCTGTGGGGTCACACCAGAGAGTGACAGGGAAAAAAGGTAAGTGGTCTGTGGGATGACTTAAGGCAACAACATATTCTCAAACTGTAGGTTTATGTAGGTTTTTGCTGATTTTCTTTTCTTTTTTAGGTGCAATTGGATTAGAAGGGTGGGAAGCCATAACAGGATCCATTAAGTCAGGAGGAAAACATCAAACAAAATAATACATTGACACTATTAAGAGCTGATGAAGGGCAGCAATAACAGAAAATATAAAATACATTCACACACAAGACATAGGGCTAAACTACATAAAATATAGTAGAAACTATTGAAATCAGCCTAAGCCTTGTTCTAAAATCTGTACAGTATAATAAACAGCATACGCAGTCACAGTACCATGTAAAATTCACTTTTCTAGATCATGACAAAAACTCAAATATATGGCAATAAATGAAACAGAAGCATTTTAAAGCAGTATAAAAAAGCATTTACCAAGAGAATCCCTTGTAAGAAATGAAATAAACCTCCACAGAAAAAGCAAATAAAGCAATTTGGAGTAAAATTGTATTTAACAACAAAAATGGCTATAGCAGTGCTAAACCAGTAGTAAATATAAAAAATAAATAAATAAATAAATAAATAAATAAAAATAAAGCAAAAAATTGAAAAAAATAATTTCTTATAAGAACTTCAAAATGAAACAGATAAACAACAGGCCTCTCGCTACTTGCTTATGTTCAAGTGACATTGCAGAGCTTCAGTTTCCTAGTACATATCATAAAACACTTTAGAAAAGCCCCATAACTGCTTAAAAGCAGTATTAAGCTTACAACAACACAGTAGTATGTCAGAATACGCACAGGAATTAACAGCAGTACTAAATAGCAAGTAGATTAAGATAAAAAGTTTAAACACACACATATTTTTCAAACAAAACAGAAAGAAAACAAAAGTATATAATAAAGAAGAAGGGAAGTTCTCAAAAGGATCATATCCAAGTCTACAATGCCCAATCCACCAATGCAGCGTGCTGAGGAGATTCAACTGTGTGAGCTCTTCAGCTGACATTACACACTGAATAATTAACTCTCCGTGACAGGATAAAGCTTCCCCTAGGGGAACGGGCTTAGCCATTCCCCTGCCACTGAGTCAGAGAACAGGATTCTTAGCTCTGAGAAGCTGCAAACGTAGGTGTTTGTGCAGGCACAGAACCCATATGCCACTGAGGCAGTGTGAATAATGAACATCTATTGAGATTTGCGATGTTGAGATTTTCTGTAGATTTTTTCCACTTTTGTAAGGTTTTAAATATAATACTTTGTGTTTTGGAGCGGTTTAGGAGAATATTACGGTTGTTCAGCCAAAAATTAAGAGAGCGGTGGTCAGACTGAAGATGGGTTTGAATAGTTGAATGTGCAAGACTGGACTGAAGAATGACCATGTCATCTGCATAAAGAGTGAGAAGAAAGTTAGAGAGATCATAGTATAGCTCATTAATATAGACTGAAAACAATAGTGGGGCAAAGTAGGGATCCCTGGGTCATTCCTCTGGTAAGGAGTACTAGACATAATAGAGATGAGCATATTTTGTCTTTGAAATACCTATAAATACCTATTTCTTATGAAATGTTGGAACAAGGGGACAGTGGTGAGGCTAACCCTGATTTCTTGGTGGGAGTAAAGGAACAGGAAGTAGCCAATAAGATCAAAAGCTTTAGAAAGATCAATGAAGTGATCGCCTGAAAGGTATCCTTTATCCAGGTTGAGAAGGATCTCATTTGTAAGTGACCAGAGTTCTGTCACTGTGATTTTGGCCTGCCCAGAATTCATTCAATGAGTTAGGAGCATACCTCTCAACTTGGCAACATCAAAAATCTGGGCAAAGTCTCATGAAAAGTAGGTACAACTGGCCAAAAGTCTGGATGCTGATTAGCATAAAATTAGCATAAATAATTATTTGATCACCCCCACCCACCCCAATGGAATTGTGGGATATCAACATTCAAATGCAAATTGAAGAACAGACAAATATTAAACAAAAAATATAACCAGAGCAATAGTGTTTTATTTATGCTAACATTTGAGCTTGCATTAAACTTTGAACTTGTATAAAACTAAAATGCAATTTTCTTTTATTTATTTTTATTTATTTATTTGGCATTTGTTAACCGGGATAGTCCAGTCCAGCTGGGTATAACCATTTTTCAGTGGAGGCCTGGGGAGAAAATTTCCACATTACAACAGTAAGAATAAAATGAGATACAGTAAAAGGCAAATATTTACAATGAATTTGACTATATTAGAAGTAATAGTAATATAACTAAGTAAAGAGTAAGGAGACAGATAGAGAAGATAACAGAGAAACAAAAGGAAGGTAGTAGGAAGAAAGTAGAGCTAAAGTATAGAGCAGTTCAAGTTGGCTGCCCACAGAGACAAGCCCAGGTACTATTTAGGTGCAGTTTTAGTGTTTTCTTAAATTCGTGAACATTGGAGATATTTCTCAGGGGCAGTGGAAGTTTGTTTCAATGAGAGGTAAGAGAAGAGCTGAAAAGATACTGTCCAATAGATTTGTTAGGTTTATAAATTTGAAGTAGGTGTTGACCAGAGCTTCTGAAAGATTGAGGGGGGTGTAAAGAGGGATAAGTGAAGAGAAACTAGGGCAGTTGTAGGGTTTATTCAGTACAGAATGAATAACTCGAAGTTGAGATAATAAGAGTTACTTAGGAAACTCCAACCAGTTAGGTGTCCTCAGAGCCAGGCAATGATGAGATTTACAAGACCAATTAGCAGCAAATCTGGCTACTTTATTGTAGGTAGATTCTAATTTGTAAAGAAGAGAAGACTGAAGATTAGTTAGGATTTGTGAGCCATAAAAGAGATTAGGAAGGAGGTAGGCATGGGCGAGTGAGATTCTAGTGTCAGGGGTGAGGAACCTTTTATTTCCATACAATAAACCAAGCTTTTGGTGGGGTTTCTTAATACAGTGATACACATGTAAATCAAATTTGAACCGATCATCTATAATCACACCAAGGAGCTTAGTATGAGATTCAGGGGAAATTAAAGTATTATTTAGTGAGGAGATGGTAAATGATAATTTCAGGTGATAGAGGGATTTTGGAAGGAAGAGGAGGAATTATGTTTTTTTAGGGTTAAGAATGAGTTCGTTGTTAGATAGGAAGTATTCAGTAAGGTGAAAGGATTTTTGTGTGATAGATAGCAGATCTGTAGGGCTATCAGCAAAAGAGATAATAGTGGAGTCATCAGCAAACTGAATGAGGGAGGACTGGGGACAAGATTGGTATAGTTGGTTAGTAAAGATGTTAAAAATAAGGGGACCTAGAACAGAGCCTTGGGGACACCCATATTAATAGGGAGAAGGGAGAGAAAGTAGATAGCCATTTCACAGATTGCATCCTTTCAGTAAGGTAGCTGTTGAACCAAGAGATAGCAGAAGTGGATAAATTGAGTTGGGCTAGTCTGGAGAGGAGGATGGAGTGGGAGACAGTGTCGAAGGCTTTAGAAAGGTCTAAAAAGAGGCAGGACTTTTATAAAAATAAAATGAACTGATAGTAAACTATTACGCTAACAACATTTGTAGTTATAAGAACAATATTTCAAATCTGTTCCTATTTTTGGGTCTTTGACCCCCCCCCCCCCCCCATTATTTAAGACTTTATCCAGATTTCTTGTGTTAGGACGTTGATAGGCATGGTGTGCATGCATACATCAACAAACACACACCTGTTGCTATCATTTCACATGCCTTCTTACCTGACAGTAGAATTTCAATATATTGCACATAATCAATCAGTGCAAATAAGTTATTTCAATATAGTATCAAAATCAACATTTGGTTGTAAAAATCTTACCCACAACATAGCCCAACACACTTTAAAGGCAAGCAATCATTAATTAAACCAAATGCAGGCCAACTGCCAACTTTACTTTGCAGAAATTAGTTTGTTTCTTAACTGTATATGTCCAATACTGTATGTTCAATTTAGTCTTAAAACAAGTTTTGTTTACTTTTTATTTTATATGGGAGTGCATTTCAAATCATTAAAATTCTATCTGATATCTAACTTCTCTCTTACTTCTAAACCATAGTAGCTATAACCAGGGACAATACTCCCTTTGCCCAGTTCCTACTAAGACTGCCAATAAGCCTAGATGCTGGAGTAGCAAGCACAACATGTAAGATACCATACAGTCAAACTTAAATCATCACCACATTTCTGTTATTGTAAGCAGTATAAGCCCAAAGTCTATAACCCTCTGTAGTAGTTTTTCTTCTTCAAACTTGTTTACTGTATGGGTACAACTACACAAAATGTTTTCTAATCTCTTAACAAAATGAGACATTAAACAGTCTGAGTTGGTGGTAGCTCAAGGGGATGTAAAAGATCTTAAGGCACTTATTAAAAAGGGTTCCCCATGCTTTGGCCAAATCATCCCTAGTTAGTATGAGCACCAACTTCGGTCACCCCTGAAAAGATTGCCATTGGCTTAGTGGGACTAACCCAGTGATGAAAGGGTAAATAAAATAAAATATAAATTCTTGCAGTTTTTCAGTTGGTCTAGCCTATGTTGAACGTATTGTATTTTTGTGCTTACAACTGACTTTTCTTCCCATATTACTGAAATATGATTAAGACTATGAAATTATACCTTCTTCATTAATTTGTAACTTTTTTTTACATCTTGTCAGCATGAATTCTTTTACACAGCTTCTGACTGGCAGATGTTTCCATAAAAGGAAAGTCACCCCTGATCAGTATTAGTAAAAAAATACGAGCACTCATAAAATCAACTAAGGCCAATTTTGAGAGAAAAATTGCCATGGATTCAAAAGACAATCATAAGGCCTTTTTCAGCTATGTTAGGAACCTGGGTGGAAACTCCCAGATATGCTCAGAATTAGTCCAAAATGATACAAAAATCACTGAACCCACAGACATTGCCAACATACTGGCAGACAGGTTCAGTGCAAACTTCACCCCCCTCTCCCCCCCCCTAAAGGAGAGATAACTATCCCAGCGGAGTGTAGCCTCCCAGACATCTCAAGTGCACAGGTGAAAGCTGCTCTCTCTAAAGCTAAAAACACAACATCAATGGGACCGGATGGTGTCCCCAGCTGTGTGCTACATGAGCTCAATGAGGAACTAAACCCGCACATAAGGCAGCTGTTTAATCTCAGCCTTACCACAGGATACGTGCCCAAGGAGTGGCGTACGGCAACTGTGGTCCCACTCCACAAAGGCGGTGCCTCTACGGACCCTGGTAATTACCACCCTATAAGCTTAACAAGTCTGGTCTGCAAAGCTATGGAGAGGATCATAATGGAGCTCATAAACAAAGATATAGGGGACTTGCAGACATTGGACCCGACCCAGTTTGGCTTTGTCAAGGGCAGATCATGCCTTTTGAACTTGGTTGACTTCTTCGAAACAGTCACCAAGGCCATTGATGAGGGAAAGGCAGTCCATACAGCCTACCTTGACCTTGCAAAGGTGTTCGACACAATACCCCACTCGGGTATTGTAGAAAAACTTACCAGTTAAATGTAAACCCATATGTCACAAGATGGGTTGCAAACTGGCTTAAGGACAGAACCCACAGGGTTAGAGTTGCTGGCGCTATGTCAGACTCCAAGCCGGTCACAAGTGGTGTCCCACAGGGCTCGGTCCTTGGCCTCCTATTGTTCGGCATCTACTTCTCAGAAGTACAGGCTAACATGGGAGGACTTTGGCTGACAAAGTTTGCAGACGACTGCAAACTGGGCACCATAGTGGAAAGTGTATCGGACACGGATATCCTTCAGAGGGGACTCACGGAAACAGATAGCTGGTGCCAGAGCCATGGCCTGAAGTTAAACGCCAAAAAATGTATAGTCATACCCTTCGGGAAAAACAAGGTAACCCCAAGCTACCATATAGGTGGCAATCCACTAAGCACAGAAGAGGTTATTAGGGACCTGGGGACCCAGGTTGACAGTGGCCTTTCTTTTGACACTCACGTTGCTAAAGTGGTTAGAAAGACCTTCTACATTGCCCACCTGATCATGAAGGGATTCACATCCAGATCTAGTGAGGTCATTGTTCCCCTGTACTCTTCACTTATCAGACCAATGATCGAGTACATTGCCCCATTCGGGATGTATCTCACCCGACATCTGCAGCAATTGGAGAGACCCCAAAAGTTCCTCACCAAAAGGATAAAGGGACTCCAAAATCTGTCATATGCTGCCAGATTGAAGAAACTCCAGCTCTATTCAGTCGCATACCGTCTGCTCAGAGGTGACATGTGCCTGACATACAAGGCCATGTCCAACCCGGAATTGATGGACATGCTCCACCTCAAAAAATCCAAATCCACCAGAACCACTAGAGCAAGCGACTTAAACCTTAGCACGGATATAAATAGGACGTGCTGGAGGGATAGATTTATCACTCAGAGACTCCCTATGCTGTGGAATAAAATCCCGGTCCATGTTAGGCAGAGCACCTCGCTGGCTCTGTTCAAGAGAAATCTTGACCTGTGGATGGGAGATCGTAGGTTTACCCCGGGAATCATCTCTGGGTCACTGCTGGACAGAGGCGCAACAAACTAATGGGCACAGTATTTTTCCATATAAGGGGTGGCGTAAGCCGCAAAACTTTGGGCTAGGCTTATAAATGCCTTAGGGCAGATAGCCTAGTATAAACCTATGAACCTATGAACCTATATGACTATAATTAAGCATAGAATTTTAGGAACCTTTCTTCACCAAATGTACAGCAAATGGTCAAAATGAGTGACATACAGTAAAACCTGAGACTGGAAATGTAAATCATAGAAAGGAACAGCACATCCAAATGC
The DNA here is from genome assembly GCF_019279795.1 of Protopterus annectens. Classification (NCBI taxonomy): domain Eukaryota; kingdom Metazoa; phylum Chordata; order Ceratodontiformes; family Protopteridae; genus Protopterus; species Protopterus annectens. The sequence goes on along the minus strand of NC_056739.1, from coordinate 87,298,479 downwards.
AGTGGTGTTTAGAGTGTTTGAAGCCAGCACAGCATCACTCATTATTATCAGTTTTTGCACTGAAATTTGAGAGCTAAAATGAGCATAATGTAATAACAGTTATGGAGTATTGTTCTCTCACACTGCACACATCTGGCCAAAGTAGGCTCTGAGAAGCTGTGTGGGTGGAAACTACACCTGTTCACAGACATATCAACTTTTACTTTTATTTGTTTTCTATTTTTATTCATTTTATTTTACATTTGTTAACCGGAATGGTCTGACTGGATGAGGTCCATTTACAGCGGAGGCCCGGGGAGAAAAGCTCCACTTAATTAATACAACAAATAGTGATCATAATACATAATGTAAAAAAAAGACTTTGTTATTGAGCAGTATTTTGTGAATAAGAAAACGGTACAAAAAAGTTACAAGTGAACATTATCTTAGTCATCAAATATCCAGACAGAAATCACAACGACATTACTGTATGTCAAGGGATACCATTTTTTATTACCATGGTTACTGAGGGCCTGATAATGGGAGAGAAGACAGAAAGATGGAGGTAGCACCTTTAGGATTATGGAACACATGGACATCCGTTGCATATGAAGAACAGAAACACATTAGACACACAGACTGATCTGGTGCTCATACACACACACACACACACACACACACACACACACACACACACACACACACACACACACACACAGAGCAGCTTTTCAGGCATTCCACATAGCAAACAAAAAGTGTAACTTGTAGGAATTCCAGCAACCTAAGCTAACAACTGTAATTTTAATAATTGTTGTCTGTTTAAGAACGCAGAGTACTCACTAGGTCCACTTAATAAGCAAGTTTTCCTTGTGGTGTTATTTGTAACAAAGAACTCCAAATGCTTTAAGAGCTCACTTTAAACTCTAAGGAAAGCTGGGGTGAATAATCCAAAGACTACAAAGCTTGCCACACAAGGAACGCCAGGTTTGCAATAGTGATCTCTCCCTTTGATGAACTGACTTGTCACTAGTTGCCTCAAGACTGACATTCATACTGCAGCTGCCATTTACATTTCCAGATAATGCTGTGATCCATGATGATCACTGAATGGTCCAACTCGTACAGTTCCAGCCCCAAGAACTCTGAACAGAATGATATTGCTTAGGCACTGCACAACAGCATTCATAAACCATGTGTTGCCATGATTCTTGTTTACTCTGCGGACCTTGTCTCCAAGCCTATGGCTGTCCACCGAACCATTTTTTTTTTTTTTTTTTTTTTTTAATTAAAATCAAACAGCGAGCAAACAGCTGGTTAAACTAGAACTGTGCAAATAAATGACTAAATAGAAGATGAACTGGCAAAGCAGAGAAATAAAAACGTTAATGAACAGACTGAACACTTAAATAACACTAAAAACAATACAATAAAAGAGGGGATAAGAGCTTTTGCACCTGCTTAGGCTTTTTGAAAGTGCCCGTGTCTCAACTCTGAAAGTCTAACAGGAGGTCAGCATTGCCTTATGTCATCATGCACGCCCCTGCAAGTTGATGACGTTGCAGGATAAGCTGGAGATGACGTGATGGCATCAGCCGTTCTTTAAAACTGGAAATAGAATTAAAAAAAATAAATCGAGACTTGAGGGGACCACTCGGAAATTCGTGGCAACCCATTAGTAATCTCTGAAAACTGGTAAATTCTGAGGAATTTTGTATGGTGGAGAGGTATGGTGAGGAGGTGATGTCTGTTGGGAGTAGGTGGACAGTTGGCTGTAGTTTTTCAAGTATTTCCCAAGCTGTATGGTGGATGAAGATAGGGCAGAAGTGGGAGGCATTTTCTGTCCGAGGCTGTTTGGAAAGGGGTTTGACAACAGCAGTTTTGCACATGCCTGGCATTGTATTTAGAGTTAAGCAGAGGTTATAAATATGGAGAAGACGTGTAGTAAGGAAGTCTTTGCAGTGTGATATATATCAAGGGAGTAGGTTGTCTGTACTAGTGGTATGTTTTTAATAGAGAGTCAAGGTCTTTGTGAGTGATTTTCTTAAAATACAAGAGGGGGATAAAAGAAGGGAGGGCTGGGTATTTGGGGGAGAGGTTGAGGTTCTGGTAGGAAGATACCTGGATTCCTTGAGAAAGTTAGAGGCCTTTAGAGGTCTGGATGGTGATAGGGGAGGAGACTGGATCTGTGGATTTTTGGACAGTGAGAAGATTTACTTCCTGCCAGAAATGTTGGGGTTTGCCTAGCAAAACAAGTTGTTTGCTTTTGAAATAGTTGATTTTTGTGCCTGCACATGGCTTGCTTAGCTAGATTATGTAGAGAAGTAAAGGCAATACAATAAATGGTGAGGAGTTTTGTCTCCATGAAGACCATGCATTGTCGCCAAGTTTGAGCAGAACTTTCAGTTTAATGGTTAGCCAGAGTTTTTAGCTGTATTTGAAAAGGCACTGTGTGAAAGGGAAGAATTTGTCTTGAAGTTGAAGGAAGGTATGTGTAAGAGCTGTGGCAGCTGAGTTGGGGTTCTATAAACTGGTAAAGGGAGACCAGTTGAAAGTTGCTAGGTGTTTTTTTAGGTTGCCTGTATTGATGGTGGATCTGGGTCCAGAGGTAGCTAGTTTATGGGTTAGTTTTTGGTAACTGGTGGATCATTTGGAAGGTTATTGGGGTGTGGTCGCTGAATGAGGGTAGAAGAACAAATATATAGGAGATGAATGGTGGGTTGCTAGTGATCTAGGAGGGAGTAGTTGTTTTTTCAGAGATTTGAATAGGTAGCATTACTGACTAACTGCATAAGGTTGATACTGGCTAGGAATTAGGCTATATCATTTCTCAGGAGACCTAAATAGTTTAGGTTAAAATCACTAAGAATTACATTTTTATAGTTGTGGTCAGCTGTGGTGATAGTAAGAATAATACAGTTGAACTTGTTAAGGGAGGCTGGAGGAGGAAGTTAAGCAGCTGCTATTAAAAGTTCACTGCTCTTCCAGGAGGGAAGTATTAATCAGTGAGGTACTAAAGAAAAGATATGCAAAACCTGACAACAGTATTAAAAAAGGTGAAAATAAAAGTGGAGTTGGGGTAAATCAGAAACTTTTTAAGATGAGAATAAATCAGAAAAAGTGTACTCACTGAAAAAAAAAAATTGTTCTGTCAGCTCTGAAAAAACAAACAGCCTGGGACTGTTTTGGACATCCAATCTAAAGCACAGCAATGAAGATATGGAAAGGAATGGGACAGGGCGGAGGCTGTGGAAACCTGGAAAAGTTTATCTGTAGAGTGTTTCTAACACAAGTTGTCTTTTGTCCTGCTGCTATCATGGTGCACTGAGTTTAAAGGATGCCTTATTATACTGACACTGACAGGAAAGGCATAGCAGGCAATACTGATTCAACAAGCTTTCTTAAGAAAAAGGGTGGATATCACAATCACATAAACTCATCTAAGAAATTAAATGGGTGAAGAATGAAGACACATCAGCTAAGGGATAGTGAGTGACAGATAAGTTCATTAGATTTCTCAGCATATAAAGAATTGGTAAAGATGTGCATAAATCAGCAGAAGAAGGGTTTATGAGAAGCAGGGAAAATTCTAACCCAGAAGGATGAGGCTTAGTGGCTAGGTCAGAGGGAAAGATTGTGGAAAACTGATGTGTGAATGTGAAGGAGTAGAACAGGGGTAGTTATAGTAATGATGAGAGACAAAGTAAGGTCTCACGGTATACTGAACATTTCTTTTTTTAATTTCTCTAAATCTTTTGGGTTTCCAATACCATGATGGGAATGGACCCCATTCCTAAGTCAAAATATGATTAAAGTTCATGAAATTAGTATTGTTTCAGTCTTTGATGTCAGCCAGAAATGCTCATCGCAGCACACACAATCTGCCTAGTTATGACTCCTTCTTTAATTCATATGGAGTTATATTGATCAGTAACATATCTAAGTACAATTGTAAATTCTTTTTTATAAGACCTGTTGTCTCTACTACTACTGGAACTGTCTGGGTATCTCTCTTCCACATTGCCCTCGTTTCTGCCTGAAAATCCTGGTATTTTATGGAATTGTATGTCTCTGTACATAAGACAGGGTCTATATTGAATCAGTGAACACTTAAAAAAGCGAACGCTGATTCATCGACCCTATTTAAGCAAAAGCTTACAATACCGAACACTCGGAACAGCAATTTTTTCCCCAGGGGAAAAAATCGCTATTCCACAAAAAAATTAAAAAAAAAAATTAAAACAGTATATAATGTGGGGGGCTTGGCCCCCCCAATGTGGGGCCCCCTACACCCCCCCCCCACTTAAATATACCAACTCTGAGATCGCACCACAGTGGAGGAAATGGCAAACTCCCAAAACCGGCCCAGCAATTTTTTTCCCTGGGAAAAAAATTGCTGTTCCGGGTGTTCAGGATTGTAAGCTTTCGCTTACATAGGGTTGATTTATCAGCATTCATTTTTTTAAGCATTTGTTGATTCAATGACAGTGTAGTCAATGGATGTAGCAATTTCAATAATCAATGCTACTTTTGTTTTCTTTTCATGGACTACTATATCTGGTTTTCTTGCATCTATTTTTGAACTGTTGGTAATGGATGATCCCATGTCATATAAACTTCATCATTTTCTACGATACTTTGTGGCTCATGTTTCCAGTGCTTTTCAGCTAATATTATAATGTTTACACAATCCCCAATGCAACAGTCTTGCCACATTATTATATACAGCCCTTCTGCATCAGTATCACAACCAGCAACAAGATGTGCAACTGTTTCCAATTCTGTTTTACAAAACCTACATTTGTCTATTTCTCCTACATGTTCAATGGACTTTGTAAACCAACTTGTGCATAGTCCACTCTCTTGGGCCACCAATATTACCTTTTGTCTTTTTGTTTAAATTCACCTCTCCTTAAACATTCCTGCATCTGATCCTGATCAACATGAGATTGTTCCAATTTTCTCTGCTTGCAACAATATTTATGCATTTTCCACATTTCTTGTCTTCTTATCTGATACTTCACCTTATATTCTTTATTTTGTTTTTTGGCACATTCAGTTGCTGCCTGAATTTTATCTGCTTCTGGTTTAATTTCCATTCCTGCTTGACATGGAAGCAGGGAAGTCATCTTAGACTTATTTTCCTTATGTTTCAAAACTTTCACTACATTTGGGTCTTGCGAGGTCAGCAGATATGTATGCAGTCCCACTATTGCAGATCTATACATGTAGTCAATTTCAAGGAGGCCCATACTTCCTTCAGAACAGGGAATATATAGTCTTGGTATGCACTGATTTTTATAAATCATTTGATGAGCATGTACTTAGTTAAATAACATGACTTATTAGTGGGTATAGTGGCAAGAAACAAACTGAACAACACTGAGCCAAGTACTGACCCCTGAGGGATACCACAAGTTATGGGTACAGTCTCAGATGACTGACTGCCATCACATAACCAGTTCACAATCCAGGATTTCTTCTCATTTATCAGAAATACGTAACAAATTAGATACTAATGCCCTATATAAACATATTCAACAAGCAGGGGAACATCATATATTTAAATTTAGAGTGTTGGAAATTATAAATACCCAGGATAGAGGGGGAGATTTAGTAAATAAAACACAGTTGGCTGAGTGTAAGTGGATTAATTATTTTAGGGCTGATATGCCCCCTGCCATCAATGCAGTGTGGAGTACAAAACCCATACTAAAAGAAAGAAGTTATTATATACAGTATAGTATAATGTTATAGTATCTCCTAGTGAGATATTTTAATTATGTAATTAATTGATTGATTTACTATTAGGCTGGCTAATTACTTGATTTTTTAAGAGTATTTAAACTGTGGAATTTCACTGTATTGTAAGCATTGAGAAAGAGCTGTGAGCTTGAAAGCTTTGCACTTTATTGTTTTTCATTCAAGTGTTATATTAAAATTCGTTATGTGACGTTTTGGATTCTGGGGTTTATTTTTCCTTTGTTTTTTCTTTGAATGCTTTTGGCTGCCTATCTGCTTTTTTGGTGTTGGACTGTCTTGGTACTTTGTTTGTAACACATCTATAACAGAAGTTAGCCAGCCGTTATGGAGATACATCCCATTAATTTGGTTCAGCAGCTACTTCATGTGGGTGAGAACTCTTTTCTTCAACTTATAGAGGTGATAATATTCAAGATGTTCCCATGAATAACTTGGACACTGGGAACACTGATGTTAACAAAGAACTGAAACAGAAGATACATATGTTATTCTCTTTAACTGAAGGGTGCAAAAAATTACAATGGCAGCGGATGAGTGTTTCAGCATATCTGCAATTAGGAATCATTCCTAGGGGCTTGACAGTTATAAAAATGCTGACATACAGCAATAAATATCCAGATTTTTTTATCTAAATGGCAGCAATTTAATCTAGAATTGAGTCTCAACTACATGAGACTCATGAATGACGTCTTCGCTCCTAGTGAAAATGAGCTGTCAGTTGAGATTGGTAAATTAGAGGAAGCTCTCATTCACTCCGCAGAGTTTGAAAGTGTAGCTGCTGACTATCATGCAATGTTGGAACAAATTAAAACTTTAGAGAATAAACTTATAGAGACAAAAAAGAAGTTTATTTGAGATTACGACTACTTCAAAAAGGGTAACGTTTTTCACTGGCCCAAACCTGCTAAATCGAATGCTACCTTTAGGGGGCCGTCTTGATTCTAGTAGAGCAATCAGAACATTTGTACAGTCATCTCTCTCTACTGAAAATTTAAGTGAATCCTTCCTCAAAAATACGGCTTCTCAAAATGAGAATACATCATCTGCTTCTATTGGTGAAGCAGTTACATCTCTTGACTGCTTTACTGTTGATGTAACTGAAACCGATAGTGAGGGTGCTTGGCTTAAAGATCAACAAATGTCAAAAGCTACAGATAGAGCCACTGTTTTAATGAATGAGCTGGCTGGAACTTCCAGCGAAAGTTTTTTACAGACAGGGAAGTTTATTTTAAGGTTCCCATTACAAGTACCATTTTCCCCACAGGTACAAAACAAGGGGAAGACTCGGAATCAGAGCAAAATGATGGCAGGAATACACAGTGTCAGAAAGAGATTAAACAACAATCCAAGGTAGGATGACTACTTGCAGTCAAAAGAAGATTTAAATATAGACTTAAATATTGAACAAAATATTTTATCCTTTCTAATATTGTTTTTACTGATGCTGTGTTACGTGTTCTTAGTAAAGGTCTGTCTTTTATCCCCTCGATTAAAGGGAATTTAAATGAAGGTCTTACTGAGTTAAGACTTTTTACATGTAAGCTGGATTTAAAATTAATATACAAAGATAATGTGAATGTGGAAGAGAATGTATTAAAATGTTCTAGTACTTTTATTCCTCATAGTTCACCTAATGTGACAGCCTTTTTAAAAATGCACGAGAATGATAATTATAGCTTATTTTTTAAGGATTGTAATAAGAATAAGTTTAAATATTTTAATATTAGTGTATCTGAAAGAGAAGCTCTGATAAAATTAAGTGCTAGAAATGTAATTATAGTTAAACAAGCTGACAAAGAATGCAGAATTGTTATTATGAATTTTGAACATTAGAATGCACTGATGTATGATAATTGGATGTTCAGACTTTTAAGAAGATTAATAAGTCTGTATTCATTAATAATGTTCATAAGGTTAAAACCTTTTTATGTGAGTTATTAATGGAAATGAGTATCACTCCAGAGCTATACAACTATCTTTATATTGCTCATCCAGTTTGCCTTTTTATATATGGGCTATCTAAAATACTTAAAAATATTTCACAACCCCCAATGAGGTACATAGTATCTGGGTCCCAGTGGGCAACTGCAGCTATATCAAAGTATCTGGAAAGTATTTTATACCCATTACTGATTCATAATAAAAGTTTTATTAAAGAGTCTAAACAAATGTTATATGATTTATATTGTTTTCTACGAACTACTACATTGTTTAATTTTGTTAGGGTTACACTTGATATTAAATTATTGTTTATTGTTATTCCAAACGATATAGTGTTGAAGGTATTAGAGAATTCTTGTGTAAATTTTCTACTCACAAGATAGAGTTTATTTGCTGAATGTTAGAAATAGTGTTAGAAAAACAATGTTTTTTATTTAATAATGAATATTACCATCAGATACAGGGAGTGGCTGTGACAGATCAACACAGTCTACCTGGTTTTTGTTATGCCTTGAGCCAAGTACCACTGTGTATGTTTGATTATTGCTTGATTTAACAACATGCTGCTACAATACTATATTCTGCTAATATTGTAACAATACAATATGCTTAAGAGCAGGCCTTGCTCACTGATTACTGGTATAACTGAACTTTTGTTGACCTGTAAGTTGTTTATCAGCTTAAAAGATGTTTACCAGAATATGGGGATTTCAAGGAGGAACTATATCACAAGTTTTGTGGGCTAACTGTTCTTCAGAAAAGGGAAGTAAGGTATACGACCAGACATTACGAGACTTGTTTACAACTTAGGAAATCTGTAATTTTCTAAAATATTCCATCAACTCATGATGAGCTTGTGATCAATATGTCATTAGTTGAACCTATTGACCCTGTTGTTTGTTCAAGACTATAAAAAGCTCAAAGGCAAAAAGGGAAGTCATCGTCATCCGGATTTGAGCACAGTATCAGCCTGAACTGAGCACAGAACCATTTTGCCAGAGTCGGCCCTACCTTGACTGAACAGATAGCTGCACTGAATAGGATTAAAGTCTCCCTATCAGTGGCAACGATGATTTTGCTTATGCATATGCTTGTAAGTACATGATTTATTAGTTTTTTCTGTTTATTCAGTAAGTTTTTGTTTAATAAACTGTTAATTTGAGCCTTGGTGTCTTGTGTCATTTCTAATTCTGTATTAACCTCAGACTTTAAAGTAATGGACTAGTTCATTTGGTGCAGCGAGAAGGGTCTGAGGTTTGCAGTGGAAATGTCACAACAATAATGTCACAACAACAACCAATGTTTTTTCCTTTGAAACATATAGGCATAGACAAGAAGGATGTTGTGTCAGGTACCCCAAATAAGTTGGGCGTTGGTACTATGATGCCAGCATTGTTTGGGAAATGGGATCCTCTTGCTAAGGTATTAGGTCAGGTTTTACCCCCTCCTTCCCCAAAACTTTTGCAAGAAAGACCTAAGGCAGACCCTGATAGTCTAGCTAGAGCTTTATCAGAGCAAAAATTGGATGATAAGGGGGAAAAGGTGAAGGAAGGGGTGGGAGCGGCCAGATGGCTGTTCTTTGAGGCAATTCAGGAATTAGATAGAGACGTAGAGAAATTAAAATAAAAAGTCTTAAAGTTAGAAAAGCGATGTAAAGAAAAGACGCATACACACAGATTGGATAGAGATTGGATAGAGATGCCTTGGAGGAGGCAGATATGGCACTTGTGAAAGTAGGAGAAGAAGCTGAACACTAGAAATCTAATTCAGTGACTCTAGCTACTCGAATAATTCAACAGCGTAGACAACAAAATGGGAAAAAATTACGCCATCTGCCCTCAAGGCCCCGGGTTCGTGTTTTGCTGTGTAAGACAGAGTTTGACCCTGAGAAGTGGGAAGGTGATCTCCCCTCAACTGATGAGGGAGATAGTGATTTTGAAATAGTAAATTCCCCATCAGTGGAGGCATGTCCAGTTATTGAGAAAAAGGGACAGTACACTGGGGGGGCGCCACAACAATGGGTTGTGGTGCGGAGTTATACCCAAGTTGAATTGTTAAATGTAATCCAAATCTATAAGCAAAAGCCGGGGGAACTGTTTTAGTGTGGTTTCTTCAGGTTTGGGACACAGGGGGAGAAGCAGAGTCTCTAAATGCCGAAGAGATGCACCAATATGCATGCTTGATATTTCACCTACATCTAAAGCAAATAGTAAATAATGTGAGCCATGATGATCCCCAGGTGAATACACTGGTGGTGTGGTTAGCCTCGGCTTTCTGAGCTACTTGGCCTGATGCTACAGCAGTAGCTGATGAACATAAGCCTTGGAAGACAATAGCATAGGCAATACAACAGTTAAGAGAAATGGCTATGTTGGCTACCATTTATTCATTGGAATTAAGGAATGGAGCATTAGTGCTTCTGAAAGGACCAGATGCACAAATAATGACCAGCAATATGAGAAGTAAATTGATCAAAAATGCACCACAGTGGTGGAAAGGGCAGCTGATGGCTGCCGTGGCAGGCTGCATAGGTCAGCAAATATGGGATGTAATAGCCACTCTAAATCAAATGGCAAAACTAGTGGAAGAAAAAGAACAAAGAAGAGCTAGAAAGGCAAATGCAGAAAAAAACAAGAGATAACTCTGGTGAGAATGTCATGAGAAAGCAAATGTTTCTGGATCTGTTAAGGTGTGGGGGGGGGGTAGAAGCTGCAGAAATAGATGGGATAGCTACCGAGAAATTATATAAGAAATGGAAACAAAAACAGAAGGAGAAAGGATCGAGCTCTGCAGGCAGAAAGCAAACCCCTACAAAAAGTCCAACCAGAAGTACCACCGAAGGGAAGGTAGGGTGGAATCAATTATATCCTGACATTCTTACTGATGAGGAATTAGCACAATGGCAAAAGGGAGAATTCAGTGATGAGAGAGACTGGGGAGAAAGGGAATGGAGAACCCCGGTTGAAAAAACAGAGACAAATTGACTAGTAGGCGGGTCCCCAGTAGCTAGGGGCACAGTAAGAGCAATTACACCTGGGGACCGACGCCCTTACGTACCTCTTACCATTTTTTGGAGGAGAAGGCCACAACACGTAATGGCTCTGATAGACACAGGATCAGAAATAACCATTTTTGCAGGCAACCCCCATAAATTTCATGGACAATATGTAGAGATCGATGGTTATGGGGGGGGCAAAAACACTAGGTACCAGAACCAAGGTTAAAATAGCTTTTGGGGATGGTATTCCTATTTTCATTGAAGCAGTAATAGCTCCAGTATGTGAACACATTTTAGGAATAGATGTATTAAAGGGTAGAACTTTGGAAATCACTGTAGGGCCATTTAGGTTTGGAGTGCGGCACTGTTCAGTCAATGCAGTCAAGGCTGTAGTCCGAGGCAATGCTAAGTGGAAACAACTTTATATTCCCACACCTACAACAATAGTGAATATCAAACAGTATCGTATCCCTGATGGGCACGCCGAGATCACTAAAATGATCCAAGAACTGATCGGGTTTGCATACTCGAGCCAACTGTGAGTCCATTCAACATTCTGGTGTGGCCAGTAAAAAAAACTTGATGGATCATGGCGGATGACTGTAGATTATCGAGGTCTGAACAAGGTGGCCCCACCTTTAGCAGCAGCTGTTCCAGATATTGTTATGATCATGGAAAGATTGTCTTCATCTCCTGAACCATATCACGCAGTTTTGGACTTAGCAAATGTTTTCTTCTCCATTCCAATAGTAGAAAAAAGCAGAGCCCAATTTGCTTTTACTTGGGAGGGGAGGCAGTACACCTTCCAAGTGTTACCACAAGGATATCTGCACAGCCCTATCCTGTGTCATGGACTGGTGGCTAGAGATCTAGCCAAGTTACTGCTTTTCATTACATTGATGCCATGATGATTACTGGCAAGAAGTCTGATGTAGATATCACATTAAAAACTGTAATCCAGCACCTTCAGAATAGACGGTGGGCTATAAATAGGTTCATAGGTTCATACTAGGCTATCTGCCCTAGGGCATTTATAAGCCTAGCCAGAGTGTGTTTGGCTTTCGCCACCCATTTTAAATTAATTTTGCTATGCCCTATGCTATGCCCTTTTTCGAGGTTAGTATACTGTGCCTCTGTCTAATAGTGACACAGAAGTGATACCCGGGGTAAACCTACGATCTCCCATCCACTCATCAAGATTCCTCTTGAAGAGAGTCAATGAGAGACTCTGCCTAACCTGGACTGGGATTTTATACCAGAGTGAAGGGAGCCTCTGGGTTATGAATCTGTCCCTCCAGCATGTCCTATTTATTTCAGTGCTGAGGTTCAAGTCTCTCGAGCTCGTAGCTCGATGGGATTTGGATTTTCTAAGGTGCAGCATGTCCACTAATTCCGGGTTGGACATGGCTTTATACGGCAGGCACAGATCACCTCTGAGCAGATGGTATGCCACTGAGTAGAGCTGGAGTTTCTTTAACCGGGCAGCATATGGCATCTGTTTGAGCCCTTTGATCCTCTTGGTGAGGTACTTTTGGGGTCTTTCCAGTTGCTGCAGGTGTCTGGTAAGGTACATCCCAAAAGGGACATTGTACTCAATTATGGGCCTGATGAGGGATGAGTAAAGAGGCACGATGACCTCCCCTGATCTAGATGTGAATCCCTTCATGATTAGGTGGGCTATATAAAATGGTTTTCTAACCACTTTGGCCACGTGGTTGTCAAATGAGAGATTGCTATCAACTTGGGTCCCCAGGTCCCTAATTACTTCTTCTGTACTTAATGGATTACCACCTATGTGGTAATTTGTGGGCACTATGTTTTTGCCAAAGGGGATGACTATACACTTTTTGTCGTTTAGCTTGAGGCCATGGCTCTGGCACCAGTTGTCTGGTGTTTCTATGAGGCCCTTTTGGAGGATGCTTGTGTCGGCTGGAGAGTCGATTATGGCGCCCAGTTTGCAGTCATCTGTGAACTTGGTCAGCCACAGTCCTTCCATGTTGGCCTGTACCTCCAAGAAATATATACCGAACAAGAGAGGTCCCAGGACTGAGCCTTGTGGGATGCCACTTGTAACTGGTTTGGAATCTGACATGGCTCCAGCAATTCTAACCATGTGGGTTCTGTCCTTGAGCCAGTTTGCAACCCATCTAGTGATATAGGGGTTTATATTTAAGCTGGTGAGCTTATCTATAATGCCCAAGTGGGGTATTGTATCGAAGGCTTTTGCGAGGTCCAGGTAGGCTGTGTGGACCACCTTCCCCTCGTCAATGGCCTTGGTGACTGTTTCAAAGAAATCAACCAGGTTTAAGAGGCAGGATCTGCCCTTAACAAAGCCGAACTGGGTAGAATCCAGTGTCTGTAGGTCCCCAATATCTTTATTTATGAGGTCCATGATGATCCTTTCCATAGCTTTGCAGACCAAGCTAGTCAGGCTTATGGGGCGATAGTTTCCAGGATCCGCTGAGGCACCACCTTTGAGGAGAGGGATCACTGCTGCTGTACGCCACTCTTTGGGTACATATCCTGTAGTAAGGCTGAGATTAAACAGTAGTTTTATGTTTGGGTTTAGCTCTTCTTGGAGTTCATGTAGGACGCAGCCCGGGACACCATCTGGTCCCATTGATGCTGTGCTTTTTGCTTTGGAGAGGGCAGCTCTTACCTGAGCATCTGAGATGTCAGGGGGGCAGCACTCTGCTGGGATAGATATTTGCCCTTGGATTACCACCTATGTGTTAATTTGTGGGTACCTTGTTTTTCCCAAAGGGTATGACTATACATTTTTTGGCGTTCAGTTTAAGGCCATGGCTCTGGCACCAATTATCTGTTTCTATGAGTCCTCTCTGAAGGATGCTTGTGTCCGCTGGAGTATCAATTATGGTGCCCAGTTTGCAGTCATCTGCGAACTTTGTCAGCCACAATCCTCCTATGTTTGCTTGCACCTCAGAAAAATAAATTCCAAACAAGAGGGGTCCCAGGACTGAGCCCTGTGGGACACCGCTTGTGACTGACTTAGAGTCTGACATGGCTCCAGCAATTCTGACCTTGTGGGTTCTGTCCTTGAGCCAGTTTGCAACCCATCTTGTGACATATGGGTTTACATTTAAGCTGGTGAGTTTGTCTATGATGCCCGAGTGGGGTATTGTGTCGAAGGCTTTTGCAAGGTCAAGATAGGCTGTGTGAACTGCCTTACCGTCATCAATGGCCTTAGTGACTGTTTCAAAAAAGTCGACCAAGTTCAAAAGACAGGATCTGCCCTTGACAAAGCCAAATTGGGTAGGATCCAATGTCTGTAGGTCCCCAATGTCTTTGTTTATGAGTTCCATAATGATCCTTACCATAGCTTTGCAGACCAGGCTCGTCAAGCTTATGGGGCAGTAATTTCCAGGGTCCGTAGAAGCACCGCCTTTGTGGAGTGGGACCACTGTTGCTGTACGCCACTCTTTGGGTACGTATCCTGTAGTAAGGCTAAGATTAAACAGCAGCCTTATGTCCGGGTTTAGTTCCTCTTGGAGTTCATGTAACACGCAGCCCGGGACACTGTCCGGTCCCACTGATGCTGTGTTTTTAGCTTTGGCGAGGGCGGCTCTCACCTGGGCATCTGAGATGTTAGGGAGGTTACACTTTGCTGGGATAGATATTTCTCCTTTTGGGGGGGAGGGGGAGGAGAAATTTGCACTGAACCTGTCTGCCAGAATGTTGGCAATGTCTGTGGGTTCAGTGTATTTTGTGTCATTTTGGACTAACTCTGAGCATATCTGGGAGTCTCCATCCAGGTTTCTAACATAGCTAAAGAAGGCCTTGTGATTGTCTTTTGTGTCTTTTGCGATTTTTCTCTCAAAGTTGGCCTTGGATGATTTTATGAGTGATCGTAGTTTTTTGCTAGTACTGATCAGAGATGCCTTCCCTTTTAGGGATTTTGCTCTTTTATGTAGTAGCTTCCTCCTCCTGTTGTAAAGTTTGTTAATGGCTGGGGTCCACCAGACAGGGCGCCTGCCTTTGGGGGAATGGGTCTTGGTATTATTAGGGATTGCATGATCCATGCATTCTTGAAGGTGCCCGTAGAAGGCATTTATAAAGGATTCAGCGGTGTGGGTTGTGGTTTCCATTGGTCCAGGGGCCTTGAAGGATACCACTTCAGTCTTAAGAAGTGTAAAGTTGGCTTTTGAAAAGTTCTTCACTGTGGTCTTTTGTGCAGGGGGTGGGGGCGGGATGTGGATTTCCAGTGAGATTAATTTATGGTCTGATCTCACCGATGAGGGGTATACTTCTGGTGTGGAGCATTTTGTCCCCATGTTTGTGATGATCAGGTCTAGTATATTATCTCCTCTTGTGGGAGTGGTCACTAGTTGTTCCATCGCATTTGAGTTTATGAATTCTAGGAACCTTTGGGCTAGGGTGTTGGGGCTTGAGTAATGTTCCCAGTCTATGTTTGGGTAGTTGAAGTCTCCCAATATGATGGCATTTGGAGAGACATTCATACTCTCCAGTGTCTTCAGGAAGGCTGAGTGGGGTTCCTGAGTTTGAGAGGGTGGTCTGTAGCATGCTACAAACTGTAGGGCAGTTTTGCCTATGGTTAGTTGCACCTGGATGGTCTCCGATGCTTCGTGCATTGCCACTAACCTACAGGTGTGGGTATCTTTGATGAATATGGATACTCCCCCTCCTTTTGTGGTTTGGTCCATGTTTTGGGGCCGGAAAGCATGATATGAGGTAAAACCTGGTAGTGCTGGGGTGCTCTCAGGAGCCTTGAACCAGGTTTCAGTCACTGAACAGACATCGATATTCTCCATACTGAGGAGGGCTTCGAGAGCGTGCATCTTGAGGTTTAGACTTCTGGCATTGAGCAGCATTACCCTTAGTTTTTTTTCACTTGTGTTTTCTCGGGAGGTGGGTTTGTCTTTTGAGCCTTGCCTAAAAATGGCACTATGGGGGTGGCAATAGTATCAGTAAGAATCTGTAAATCAGTAAGAAGCAGTTCAAATATGCAGGCACTATAAGCCTTTAACCAGAAATTCCCAGCTCAGAAGGGCAGAGTCCAGCCACTCCTCCCACAAGAGTGCAGACCACGAACCCCAAAACACAACAAGGGACATCAGTAAACTTGATTGGTATGATCTGAAATGGAGCAAAAAGAGAAATTTCTGCAGTGGCACTAGAGAGTATTCAAAAAATTGCAGTCCCAAAGATGAAACAGCAGGCACAGGCCTTTTTGGGAGCAATGGGCTTTTGGAGGCCATTCGTACCTCACCTTGGACTGATTTTGCAGACCATTCACTATGTAACAAGGAAAAAGTGTGACTTTCGATGGGGTCCCAAGCAGCAAATGGCTTTCGAAGAAGCAGAAAAGGCCCTAGAGCAGAGTGTGGGGCTGGGCCCAACTGATCCACAGCAACCCTTTATCTTGGAAGTAACTGTTGCCATTAATGTTATGTCTTGGGGGCTGTGGCAGAAGGATGACACTGGGAAAAAGAGACCATTGGGATTTTGGTCCAAATCCCTAACTGGAGCACAAGTTAGATATAGCCCCCTTGAATAACATGTGCTGGCAGTGTACACAGCATTGATTCATGTGGAAGGAATAACTAAACAACAAACAGTGACAGTTAAGATAAACTACCCAATCCAGGGGTGGTTATGAGATAATAATTTGATGAAAACTCTAATAGCACAATCTTCGACCGTACAAAAATAAAAATGGTATTTGCAGAAAAGGGCCAACATCATACCTGGAGTGTCTCAAGTACAACAGCAGTTGGCTGAACTGGTAATTTTGGATGATACTAATGGGATAGAACAACAGCGACATGAGCTTCCAAAGTCACCAATTACCGAAGCGTTACCATTTGATAATTTAGATGCAAAAAAACAGAAACAAGCATAGTTTACTGATGGTTGTGCTAAAATTGGATCAAATGTCAGGACCTGGATTGCAGTGGCTTATTGCCCACGGACAGAAACTGTGTTGTTTGGCGAAGGTACTGCCGGTTCAAATAATCAGGCAGAATTATGATCTGTTGCCCTATTCATCGATAGTTTATCACCTGGAGATAAAGCATACATCTATACTGACAACTGGGCAGTTTTTAAAGGACTGACAACCTGGTTACCTGCCTGGCAACAACAGAATTGAAAGATCCATGGCAGACCTCTGTGGGGAGGCTCAGAAGATTGGCAGCGAATTTGGGAAAAAGCTCAACAATGCAAAATCAGTGTCAGACATGTAGATGCCCATGCATCACTTGTGCCAAATGAAAGGAGGCATAACCAGCAGGTAGACAAGATGGCTGCGGTAAGTGTTTCCAAAGAGAAAAGCGAAAGTGCTAGTATGGCAAGATGGGCCCATGATCGGAGTGAGCACTTCGGGAGAGATGCAACAATAGAATGGGTACAAAGGCATGGTTTGCGGTTGAATAAAGAAATAACTGCTGATGTTATAAAGCAGTGTCAAATCTGCCAAAGAAATAAACAAAAGCAACTGCAGGCAGAAGCATGTGGGCACATTCACTGAGGCAGTCATTCAGCACAAATTTGGCAAATAGACTTTATTAGTCCTTTACCACTGGATCAAAATCAGCAATATTGCCTAACAATGGTGGACACTTATTCGGGATTACTAATGGTGCCCCCATGCAAAAAGGCAAACCAACAAGCAGTGTTAAAATGATTGAATAAATTGTGCATAACATATGGGGTTCCCAGTGAAATCCAAAGTGACCAAGGCAGTCATTTTACCGGAGCGGAAGTTCAAAAATGGGCAAAAAAAAAATGGAGTTCGATGGGTGCTGCATATCCCATATCATCCTCAAGTTGCTGGTTTGATTGAAAGGTATAATGGACTTCTGAAAGAACAAATCCAAAAAATACAAGTGATGAAACGTTATGAGGGTGGGCAAAGGAATTAAAATTAGCTGTGAACCAGTTAAATAATAGGCCTTGAAAGTATCAAGGAACCCTTTTGCAAATGCATATAAATGACATTCGGTCCAACTGTTGTATTTTGAAATTAGAAAAGCTGAACCCAAATGCCATATACCCTCTTCTGACAAATGCTGATCAAACCCGGTTCTGGCTATGCGCTTTGACTGAACAAAGAGTGCCAACACAAAATAAAGTTTTAGTTGAGACAGGTTGGAGACTATCTCCCAGAAAATTGGCACTGTGGGCAAAAAGGACTATTAGGGGAAAATTGGGAGGTTTTTACATTATGGGAGCCAGAACGGGAAGTGATAGTAAAGGATATCACTTTAGATAAGACACAGATAATTCAAAAAGGACAACCTTTAGTAGAAATTTGTATGCATCAAGATGCTGTTATTTTGTTACAAGACTGTGATACTAAACCAAGCAAATGGCTGGGAATGAGAGTTATGGTAACCACACCCAATCAGCCAAATAAACATGGGACTGTGATTTGTGATGGACCTAGTGATACTGTTTTAGTATTACTTGATTCTGCTAAACAACCATTGTACTTTCCTCTCCATAGATTGTTGCCACTGTTTGGAAAAGCGCCATCCTTTTCCAACGATAACACTTAGATGGGCCATATGATTGTCGTGATCCTATCCCTCTATTTGACAAGGAAGACGTTGCAAATCTAATGGCAGACTGTGATTTTTACTGGAAATTAGGGGATGATCTATATGTGGTAACACCAAAACCTGCCTTAACTTGGAGCATCACTCAGACGGAAAACATCACAACTGTATGTAGACTAAATTGTGATAGACATCCTGCAAAATGTGTTTCCAACCCTTTTGAAGGTTTATATCAAAGGCTGAATGAGTCGGGATTTCCACTGGCCAAGTCTCCATTAGATTCCTCTTGCATAGCTGAATTTCAGAGAGAAGTTGACACTGCAGAAACCCTATCTCCAAGTTTGGAGATATATGCCATGGAAAATAGTTCAACTGTATTTGATGGTTTGGGACATGTGGTGAGGTAAACAAGAGGATGTAAAACTGTAAGTAGTGCTAGAGTTATACAATGTATTAAAATGAAAATTAACATGACAGCAGTTCATAGGTTCATAGGTTCATAGGTAGGTACTAGGCTATCAACCCTAGGGCCCATACAAGCCTAGCCAAAAAATGTACCCTGGCTTTCGCCACCCAAGAAAATTATTTTTCTGTGCCCCTGTCGAGCAGAGCCACAGAAGTGATCCCCGGGGTGAATTTCCCATTTCCCATCCAATCATCAAGATTTTTCTTGAACAGTGCTAATGAGGAGCTCTGTTTGACATAGACAGGTAGTCTGTTCCAGAGTATGGGAAGTCTCTGGGACAGGAATCTATCCCTCCAACATGTTCTGTTTATTGTGGTGACAAGGTTTAGGTCCCTAGAGCGTGTAGCTCGGTGGGATTGGGATTTCTTTAAGTGGAGCATGTCCAACAGCTCTGGGTTTGACATAGCTTTGTATGTTAGGCAGAGATCACCCCTGAGTAGGTGATATGCGATGGCGTAAAGCTGTAGTTTTTTGAGACGGTCTGCATAGGGCATCTGTTTGAGGCCAGTAATCCTCTTTGTGAGGTATTTCTGTGGTCTTTCCAGTTGTTGTAGATGTCTTGTGAGGTACATACCAAAAGGGGTGTTGTACTCTATAATGGGTCTAATGAGTGATGAGTGGAGGGGAACAATGA
This sequence comes from Protopterus annectens, assembly GCF_019279795.1. Taxonomy (NCBI): domain Eukaryota; kingdom Metazoa; phylum Chordata; order Ceratodontiformes; family Protopteridae; genus Protopterus; species Protopterus annectens. Next base: position 87,279,163 of record NC_056739.1, on the reverse strand, counting down.
CCTCTTTTTTTCTGGATGAGAATTCTTTTGTGATGAGATGAGCCATGTAGAAGGATTTCCGGACCATTGTGGTGATGTGATTATCAAAGGAGAGACTACTGTCCACCTGTGTTCCAAGGTCTCTTACCACATTTTCGGCATTAAGTAGACTACCAGCTATGTGGTAGTTCATGGGTACAGAGTTTTTACCAAAGGGGATGACAATACACTTTTTGGCATTGAGCTTCAGGCCATGGCTTTGACACCAGGTATCTGTCTCAGTGAGGCCCTTTTGTAGTTTGTCCACATCATTAGGAGTTTCGATTATGGCTCCTAGTTTGCAGTCATCTGCAAACTTTGTTAGCCAAAGACCTTCTGTGTTGGCCTGCACTTCAGAGAAGTAGATACCAAACAGGAGAGGACCCAGGACTGAACCCTGTGGTACTCCACTTGTCACTGGTCTGACGTCGGATTTGGAATCCGCTACTTTCACAGTGTGGGTTCTGTCCGTGAGCCAGTTGGCAACCCATCTTGTGACATAGGGATTTATACCTAGTTTAGTGAGCTTATCTATAATTCCAGAGTGGGGATGGTGTCAAAGCCTTGGCGAGATCTAGATAAGCTGTGTGAACCATTTTACCCTCATCTATGGCTTTGGTGACTGCTTCAAAGAAGTCAATCAGGTTTAGGAGACATGATCTGCCTTTTACAAATCCAAACTGGGTAGGGTCCAGAGTTTGGAGATTACCAATGTCTTTGTTTATGAGTTCCACAATGATATGTTCCATGGCCTTGCAGACCAGGCTCGTCAGGCTAATGGGGCGGTAGTTCCCGGGGTCCGTCGTGGCTCCCAATTTGTGGAGTGGGATGACCGTCACGGTGCGCCATTCAGTGGGTACAAAGCCTGAGGTGAGGCTATGATTGAACATGGTACTTAGGTAGGGTGCCAGTTCATTCTGTAGTTCGTGTAGAACGCAGCCTGGGATATTGTCGGGTCCCATGGATGCTGTGTTCTTGGCTTTGGAGAGTGTGTCTTTTACCTGTGCAGCCGTGATTATAGGAACTTTGCATTCTTCCGGTATAGAGATGGGCCCTCTAGGGGGTGAGAGGGGGGTAAAGTTAGCACTGAACCTATCTGCTAGGATGTTGGCAATATCAGTTGGTTCTGTATATTTAGTGCCATTGTGATGTAACTCAGAGCAGATCTGAGTGTTCCCATTTAGATTCTTGACATAGCTATAGAATGCTTTGTGGTTGTCTTTAGAGTCAGTGGCAATTTTGTTTTCGCAACTAGCTTTGGAGGATTTTATGAGGGATCTCAGCTTCTTACTGAGGTTGACCAGGGAGTTCCTCCAGTCATGGGATTTTACTCTTTTTTTGCAACAGTTTCTTTCTTCTGTTGTAGAGTTTGTTTATGGCAGAGGACCACCAGATTGGCTTCCTTTTTTTGGAGGATAACATCTTGGTTCTGTTAGGGATAGCATGATCCATGCACTCGTGTAAATGCTTATAAAGTGCATTTGTGTAGGATTCGGCAGTCATACCTCTATTGTCCATCTGCATGGGTGTCATGAAGTTTGCCACTTCTGTCTTAAGAAGTGTGGTTGGCTTTGGAGATATTTTTTACGATGGTTTCCCTAATTGGGGGTGGGAGTGGGATGTAGATGTCTAGGTTGATTAGCTTGTGGTCGGATCTGACCAATGAGGAATTGACCTCTGGTGTGGAACACCGGTTTCCCATGTTGGTAATGACCAGGTCTAGGATATTGCTGCCCCTGGTGGGGGTGTGAATAAGTTGATCCAAGGCGTTGGAATTTATGAATTCTAGAAAACGTTGAGCAAAAGAGTTGGTACATGAGTAGTTTTCCCAGTTAATGGTGGGGTAGTTGAAATTGCCCATTATTAGGGTGTTGGGTTGTACCCTAATACTTTCGAGTGTATCAAGAAATGAGGAGTGTGAATCCTGGGGCATGGTGGGGGGTCTGTAGCAAGCTACAATTTGGATTGTGGTCTTGCCCAGAGTTAGTTGCACTTGGATAATCTCGGATACATTATGCTGTGCAACTAGCCTGGAGGTGTGGATATCCTTAATGAATATGGACACGCCTCCACCTTTAGTGCTTCTTTCTGGGTTAGGTGGCCCAAAGGTGTGGTATGAATTGAAGCCTGGTAATGCAGGGGTGCTCTCTGGAGCTTTGAATCAGGTCTCTGTCACTGCACAGATGTCAATGTTCTCCATTTTAAGCAGTGCCTCAAGTGAGTGCATTTTGAGGTTTAGACTTCTAGTATTGAGTAGCATTACCCTCAGATTTTGCTTGCTTGTACCAGTTATGGTGGTGAATTTGTCATTTGAACCTTGCCTAAAAAAGGCACTATAGGGATGGCAAGAGCCTTAGCCAGTATCCGGAATCCTAAGGGCGACAGGTGCAGGCCATCTCTGGCAAAACATCATGGACTGTTGATCATGTCGTCCCAGGCAGACAAATACTGGATCCCCTTAGAATGACACCAGAAGCTTAGCCAATTGTTGAAGTCAATCATTTTGTCCTCGTACTGTGGTATCATTCTGGGTGATGGCAGGATGCTACTCAGGGTTAGGGTCATACCTGCCTGGGATACAAGATCAAAGAGCTCCTCCATGTCTCTTTTCATGTAGTCCAGGGAGGTATGTCTCAGGTCATTCACACCAACATGGACAATGACAGTGTCATATTTGTACTTACTGTGGAGTGACCTGAGTGCATGCGTTATGTGGTGGATCCTGGCACCTGTCAGGCAGCTGACAGTAACTTTCTCCTTGTTTAGTCTAGTGAGTGGAACATCAGTGTGCCTGACTATAGAGTCACCTATGACTAGAGTGTTGGGTACGTTGTTATGCCTTATGGGCTGTGGTTGAGTGGCACACTGAGTTTGTGGGCTATGTGTCATTTGGGTTGTGTTGGGGGGGGTGGAGTTTGCTTGCAGTTATGCTTTGGATGTCCCTGATGCTTGGGCAGGTTTTTATTGAGAGCCTCCACAAATGTAGGTGTGTGTTTTGTGTTTCTATGTGTGTGTTTTGGTTGTGTAGGTTTTGAGGGACTATGTGATGAATGTGGTGTGGTGCAAGTGTTTACCTTCTCCTCTTGACTGTCTAGTCCAGTCTTGGGTGAAGAGAGCTTTGCTTCCAGTTTGGCTATATAAGTGCATCTCTCACATGTTGTAGTGTTGGGTGGTAGGAGGAGAGGGTTGTCTGTGTACATGAGGCAATTGCTGCATTGCCCCAAGATGCCCAGATCCATCAGGTAGACAGAAGAAATCACTGGGAGCTATCCCTTAGACATGCCTGGATAAGTGCTTATTTATTAAGTACTAAAAACTGCTTTCCACTAGACAAGTGAGGAAAGTTGAGTGCTGTAGTAATTTGCAGTTTATGTAGTGCTTACAATGAATTCTGTACATGTGCTGAGTTCAAAGAAACAGATTTGAGTGCTGAAACTAGAAAACTGGCTAGTTATAAGAAACAAAACTAAGCTAGAAGGCTTCCCTCCAGCACAGAAGGGCTTGGGGGCTCAGAAGCCTACAAACAGTCTAGACCACTTAACAGGAAATGCAGGAAACAAGCTTAAAAAAATTTTTTTTTTGTTCTCTTTCCCAGATGCTCTCTTTGTGCACAGTAGGAGTGCCTGAAATCAGAATATGATCTCACTGCACTCAGTTGAGTGAGCAAATGAGATGGGCCCAGAAGGAGTATCCAAACACAAATTTACAAGAGGGGCGGGCAGTTTCAAAGCCACTAAGATTAACACCAAAACAGAAACAGGGACGGTGGGTGGAAAAACTAACTGAAGAACAGAGTCAAAACTTCCAGTTCAGTTAATAATCATGCAGCACAGTTAAATCAATTTAAATACTGTATTATTTGAAAAAAGTGCAGATAAAGGTACTTAAATTCTCTTATACGTCCAGTTGAATACAGCTAGATCTTAGCCGGCCAAAGCCTAGGTTTTTAAGCAGAAAATATTTCAAACTGTACCACTTAAATAAGCAAGGACAGGAAATCAAAGAATGTGGCTACCCCCACACCTGCAATTACTAACAAATAATAAAATTCAAGCCAGCACTAACTGAAGAACAGAGTCAAAACTTCCAGTTCAGTTAATAATCATGCAACACAGTTAAATCAATTACTACCAAGTACCCACATTGTAAAATTGTGAAACTATGGCCAGTTAATTCCTTGCATATCAAATACAGACATTATAAATATAAAAGGAATAAACGCGATGTTACAGGTATTCTTGGTACTGCACTAGGTGCAGTCGAAACAGAGACTGGATTCTTAAACAGTGTAGATATAGATACCCTACGTAGCAAATTGGGTTGTTTGGGTACCGACCTAAATATGGCCTTTAAACTACTAGCAGATCATGATCCCGAGCTGAGACAAAGAACTGAAGACAGTATTTTAACTCAAATTATCATGTGGAGGTGGATTAAACATGCTAATACATATACAGAACAGATTTTAAATAACCTCACAGCAGAAGTAAATCAGACCTTTTGTATCCTATCTCAGTTGGCTGCTAATCAGCAATATTTACAATTTGCCCAAACTTGGGGGGCTAAAAAGGCAACCCATTGGCAAAGAGAACTGCAGCTATATCATTGGTTAAAGCCAACAGACTTTACATGTGAAAATAAGTCTTGTATACTGATTTGTGACTACCTTACTAGTAAAAAGAGACAAAGCAGGTCTGTCCATTTGTTACATTGCCCTTGCAATTTAAAAATAATTGGTGGGTACCTCAAATTGAGTCTGCTTTGATTTATTATAATGATGTACCCGTTGATTTGGCAGGTTGTAAAACCTGGCCCCAGGGGTGGGTATGCATGACAGTGAAAAGGAAGCCTCACCCATGCTTACATAATGGAACTGGGGAATGCATTTGGCATAGGTATGTAGTAAATGGTACAGGCATCTACCAACTAAATGATACCACAGTTTGTGTGACATCCTCCTGTAAATTAGCCTAGAGTAATGGGATAATCACAAATGGTGAAGCACACTGTAAAAGTAATATCCATGCAATTATTGATTTTTGTACTGAAAAACTTATTAGACTGACTAGATGGATGGACATCACATTTAATGCTAGCATAGAACCATTACACACTTTCAGATGGCCATCTCTAGTCCACCCGGACTTTCAACAAATTAAGCAGGAAGGACAATTGCGTTGCAACTATTAAATAGAACATTAAATGATGCGCATCAAACAGTGATTAAAATTATTAAAAACAAAGGTACCATTGTAAAAATTGCAAATGAAATACAGGATATAACTGTTTCGCATTGGTATGATATTTTTATGTGGTCATCTAAAGCTTCAGTGTGGTTTAATTTGTTGTTGCATCCCTTGCTATTGACCACAATAGTTTTAGTGTTATTTTGCTTAATATCATGCTGCATTTACTGTAAAGTAATGAGGAGATACAAATTGATGTTGCTAGTTTTAACTCTTATAAGGGATACACAGCATACGTTGCCCGATGCAAGGGGTGGTCTGTGACGGATCCACACAGTCTACCTGTTTTTTGTTATGCCTCGAGCCGAGTACCACTGTGTATGTTTCATCATTGCTTGATTTGACATGCTGCTACAATACTATATGCTGCTAATATTGTAATAATACAATATGCTTAAGAGCAGGCCTTGCTCACTGATTACTGGTATAACTGAACTTTTGTTGACCTGTAAGTTGTTTATCAGCTTAAAAGATGTTTACCAGAATATGGGGATTTCAAGGAGGAACTATATCACAAGTTTTGTGAGCTAACTGTTCTTCAGAAAAGGGAAGTAAGGCATAAGACCAGACATTACGAGACTTGTTTACAACTTAAGAAATGATCTGTAATTTTCTAAAATATTCCTTCAACTCATGATGAGCTTGTGATCAATATGTCATTAGTTGAACCTATTGACCCTGTTGTTTGTTCAAGACTATAAAAAGCTCAAAGACAAAAATGGAAATCATCATCATCCGGATTTGATCACAGCATCAGCCTGAGCTGAGCATAGAGCCATTTTGCCAGTGTCTGCCCTACCTTGACTGAACAGATAGCTGCACTGAATAGGATTAAAGTCTCCCTATCAGTGGCAAAGATGATTTTGTTTATGCATATGCTTGTAAGTACATGATTTATTCATTTTTTTCTGTTTATTCAGTAGGTTTTTGTTTAATAAAATGTTAAGTTTGAGCCTTGGTGTCTTGTGTCATTTCTAATTCTGTATTAACTTCAGACTTTAAAAGTAATGGACTAGTTCAGTGGCTATGGGAACTTCCGTAGCTACTAGCTATGCTAATTTAGTCTTAGCTCAATGGGAAGAACAATATATTTATAATGAAGATCCATTAAGAGGTGTATTTCAAACTAATAACGTCATGTTTTATAAACGTTTTGTGGATGACGTTTTTTCCTATGGGCAGGGGAAGTAATAGAGCTACAGAACTTTGTTACATATCTAGGTCAAACTACAAATTTTCTTAAGTTTGAGTTAAAATATTCTTTTGATAAGATAGATTTTTTAGATATAAGTTTTATATGTACTGAAAACCAACTACACGCAACCATTGATAAGAAGAATGTACAGACTACTAAATATGTTCATGCAGATAGTATGCACCCCAGATATATTCATAGGGGTATAGTGAAAAGTCAGTTTTTAAGATCCAGTAGATTAAATACGTCTGATTTAATCTTTGAAAAAAGAAATGGATTGTATGGCCACAGATTGTATTCAGAGAGGACATGATAGACAAATGATAGAGGAGACTAAGAAAGTAGTTACCTCCCTGCATTTTACTTCTGGTAAACCCTGTTTATTAGAGAATAAGTAAGAACATAATCAAAAGAAGGATGATGGTTTAAATAAGAAAAGATGGACTTCAGGCTATCTGACCAAGTATAATAGGTATACTTCTGGTATTAAAGCTATAATACAGAGGAATTGGCCAATTCTTACATCTGATAGTAATTTTATAAAATTCTTAGGAGATAAACCATTCTTTGTAATTAAGAAGGAGCAGAAGCTTAAACAGATGCATTGTTACAAAGATCTGAAAAGAAGAAATGAAAGAACGCATTTATTTTATTTATTTATTTATTTTACATTTGTTGACCGGGCTAGTCCAGCTGGATCAATGTCCATTTTCAGTGGAGGCCCGGGGAGAAAAGCTCCACAGATTAAAGCAAGGTCATAGAAATACATGTACAATAAACACTTATGACACAGGGAATGAGCAAAAATACAAAGATATTAGTCCAGGTCAGGTAATACAAATCTAAGAAAAAAACAAATAATACCAACTATGTGGTAAGTAAGGCATTGACTACTTTCAGTACAAAATATGGGAGGGTGGGAGTATTACATAGTTCAAAATGTAATACATATTTATAAAAACATTAATTGTAACAAATTTTTTTTTTTTTTTTTTTTCATATATGAGAACAGTAGTAACAATAGAATTATTAAGTCATTTGTGATCAGAGAGAAAGATTGCAGTGTTGAATAAAGAAATATGATAGTAGAAAGATGAAAGTAGGTTAGTCAGGATTGGTACAAGAGCAGAGCCAGAAATTGTTCAGATGTAAAAGAAGTTGTTTATTAAAGAGAGTAGTAGTGGCTAGAGAGGAGATGTGTGAGGGAAGGTTATTCCATATTCTGCCAACTGTGTTGGAGAAAAGGCAGTTCCCTGCAGAATTTGTAATTCTAGTAGTGTTAACTTGTAGCTTTTCGGAGGAGCGTAGTTGTTTCAGGTTATTATAGGGAGTCAAGAGGTTGCTAAGAGCTGGTGTTTTTGATGGTTGATATAGAATTTTATGTGCTATTAAGAGTTGTTGATAGATAAGCTTGTTAGGAAGTTCCAGCCAATGTAATTGTTTTAAGTTTAGACAGTGGTGAGTTCTATGTTGAGATGCAGTAGCAAATCGAGCTATTTAGATATCAGTAAATGTACAATGTCGTGCTATAATTATAGTTTTTGTAAGTTTCTAAATACAAATTAATGTTTTATGCATCCCTTAAGACATACTAACTTTTATTTTAGGGTATATGCCACCTGTAACTCGAAAAATGTTACATACTTAGCCAACTATGAAAAATGTTCAAGTTTTTAAATAGGGAAGACTAATAGGAAGCTTAAAGATAGGATTTCATCCCATTTATCAGAAATACATAGGAAATTAGATACTAATGCCCTCTATAAACATATTCAAGAAGCAGGGGAGCATCATATAGTTAAATTTAGAGTGCTGGAAATTATAAATACCCAGGATAGAGGAGGAGATTTAGTAAAAAAGTTGGCTGAGTGTAAGTGGATTCATTATTTTAGGGCTGATATGCCCCCCGGCATCAATGCAGTGTGTAGTATAAAACCCATACTAAAAGATAGAAGGTATTATATATTATTATAATAATAATTATTAATTATAATATATATTATATATATTACAAATATATATATATATATATATATATATATATATTATACTTATTATAATTAATTAAGTAATAAATTAAATTATCATAATCATTATTATTAAATAGTCATTTAATATTATTAATATCATCATCTTCTTTCGGCTGTTCCCATGAGGGGTCGCCACAGCAGATCACCTGTTTCCATTTCTTCCTGTCCTCTGCATCTTGCTCTGTCACACCAACCACTTGCATGTCCTCTCTCACCACATCCATAAACCTTATCTTAGGCCTTCCTCTTTTCCTGTTACCTGGTAGCTTCATCCTTAGCATCTTTTTCCCAATATACTCAGCATCCCTCCTCAGCACATGTCCAAACCAACGTAATCGTGCCTCTCTGGCTTTGTCTCCAAACCTTCCAACCTGGGTTGACCCTCTAATATACTTATTCCTAATCCTGTCCATCCTTGTCACTCCCAGTGCAAATCTTAACATCTTTAATTCTGCCACATCCAGCTCAAACTCCTGCCTTTTTGTCAATGCCACTGTCTCCAACCCATATAACATAGCTGGTCTCACTACCCTCTTGTAAACCTTCCCTTTCACTCTTACAGGTACTCGTCTGTCACAAATCACTCCTGACAGTCTTTTTCACCCACTCCATCCTGCCTGTACTCTCTTCTTCACCTCTCTTCCACACTCACCATTACTCTGAACTATTTTCCCCAAGTATTTAAACTCATCCACCTTCACCACCTCTACTCCTTGCATCCTCACCATTCCTCTATCCTCCCTCTCATTCACACACATATATTCTGTCTTAGTCCTGCTGACCTTCATTCCTCTTCTCTCTAGAGCATATTTCCATCTCTCCAGGGTCTCTTCCACCTGTTCCCTACTCTCACTACAGATCACAATGTCATCTGCAAACATCATAGTCCACGGGGACTCCTGTCTGTTCTTGTCTGTCAACCTGTCCATCACCATTGCAAATAAGAAAGGGCTCAGAGCTGATCCTTGATGTAACCCCACCTCCACCTTAAATGCATCCGTCACTCCCACTGCAGACCTCACCGCTGTCACACTACCCTCGTACATATCCTGTACCACTCTTACATACTTTTCTGACACTCCTGACTTCCTCATACAATACCACAACTCCTCATACAATACCACAACTCCTCTCTAGGCACCCTGTCATATGCTTTCTTTAAGTCTACAAAAACACAATGCAACTCCTTCCGACATTCTCTGTACTTCTCCATCAACACTCTCAGAGCAAAGATCGCATCTGTAGTGCTCTTTCCTGGCATGAAACCATACTGCTGATCACTAACCATCATGTCCCTCTGTAGTTACTACAGCTCTGCACATCACCCTTATTCTTAAAAATCGGGACCAAAACACTTTTTCTCCATTCCTCAGGCATCCTTTCACTTTCCAAGATTTCATTAAACAATCTGGTTAAAAACTCTACTGCCATTTCACCTAAACACCTCCATGCTTCCACAGGTATGTCATCTGAGCCAACAGCCTTTCCATTCTTCATTCTCTTCATAGCTATCCTTACTTCCTCCTTGCTAATCCATTGTACTTCATGATTCACTATCGCTACATCATCCAACCTTCTCTCCCTCTCATTCTCTTCATTCATCAACCCCTCAAAGTACTCTTTATCCTTTATCACCTTTACCTGCTGCACATCTTTCCTAGCTCAGTCCCTCTGTCTAGCCAATCGGTACAGGTCCTTTTCTCCCTCCTTAGTGTCCAACCTTTCATACAACTCTTCATATGCCTTATCCTTAGCCTTCGCCACCTCTCTCTTTGCCATGCACCTCATCTCCTTATATTTCTGTCTACTTTCTTCATCTCTCTGACAATCCCACTTCTTCTTTGCCAACCTCTTTCTCTGTATACTCTCCTGTACTTCCTCATTCCACCACCATGTCTCCTTGTCATCCTTCCTCTGTCCAGATGTGATACCAAGCACCTTTCTAGCCGTCTACCTTACTAGCTCTGCTGTAGTTACCCAGCTATTTGGTAACTCTTCACTGCCACCCAGTGCCTGCCTTAACTCATCCCTGAACTCCACCTCACAATTACCCTTTTTCAATTTCCACCACTTGATCCTTGGTGCTGCCCTCACACTTCTCCTCCTCTTCTTGATAACCAATGTCATCCTACAAACCACTATTCTATGCTGCCTAACGACACTTTCTCCAGTCACCACTCTACAGTCTCCAATCTCCTTCAAACTGGCCCTCATACATAAGATATAATCCACCTGTGTGCATCTTCCTCCACTCTTGTATGTCACCCTATGCTCCTCCCTCTTGTTAAAATACGTATTCACCACAGCCATGTCCATCCTTTTCACAAAATCCACTACCATCTGACCTTCTGCATTCTTTGCTTAACACCATACCTACCCATCACTTCCTCATCCCCTCTGTTCCCTTCACCAACATGCCCATTGAAATCTGCTCCAATCACCACTCTCTCACCCTTGGGTGCAGTCATCACCACTTCATCCAATTCACTCCAAAATTTTTCTTTCTCATCCATTGCACACCCAACTTGTGGAGCATATGCACTAACAACATTCATCATTACACCATCAATTGCCAGCTTCATAAACATCACTCTATCCGACACTCTTTTCACCTCCAAAACACTCTCAGCATACTGTTCCTTCAGAATAACTCCTACGCCTCCCATCCACACCATGATAAAACAATTTGAACCCACCTCTGATACACCAAGCCTTAATCCCCTTCCATCTGGTCCCTTGCACACACAATATACCAGCCTTCCTTCTGTCCATCATATCAGCTAGCTCTCTCCCTATACCAGTCATACTGCCAACATTCAAAGTTCCGACCCTCACTACCACAGTCCTAGCCTTTCTCCTCTCCTCCTGCCTTCGGCCATGTCTTCCGCCTCTTCTCCTCCTTCGGCCAACAGTAGCCCAATTTCCACCAGCACACTGTAGGCTAACAGTACTGGTTGCGGTCATTGTTAACCCGGGCCTCGACCAATCCAGTATAAAAAATTTTCTTGGTGACTGCATGAAAAGTTTTACGCCGGATGCCCTTCCTAACGCAACCCTCCCCATTTATCCGGGCTTGGGACCGGCACAAAGAAATGCACTGGCTTGTGCATCCCCAGTGGCTGGGTTATTTAATATTATTAATATATTATAAAATATTATTATATTATAATATATTATATGTATATATATATATCTATATATATATATATATATATATATATATATATATATATATATATATAAATATATTTTTATAATTATATATTATATATATTATATTATAATACATTATATATTAATATTTTACTAATGTAATATTATTTAATAATAATAATAATAATAATTATTATTATATATTACATAACTATTATAATAGTACTATATTATGAATATTATAAATATTATATAACTAACTATTATAGTACTATTATAATTATTATATATATTATATAACTAACGGTGGGCGGCACAATGCCAGGACACTTCTATGGGCTAGGCTTGTAAAGGCCCCAGGGCCATTAGCCTTGTACACACCTATGAACCTATATAGCATAATGTTATAATACCTCCTAATGAGATGTTTTATTTATGTAATTAATTGACTGAGTTATTGTTAGGCTGGCTAATTACTTGATTTTTTAAGAGCATTTAAACTGTGGAAGTTCACTGTATTGCAAGCATTGAGAAAGAGCTGTGAGATTGAAAGCTTTGCACTTTATTGCTTTTCATTTAAGTGTTTTATAAAAATTCTTAATGTGACATTTTGTATTCTGGTGTTTATTTTACCTTAGGTTATTCTATGGATCCTGTTGGCTGCCTATCTATTTTTTTTTTTTTTTGGTGTTGGACATTTGCAACATAAGCATCTGTACAAATCAGTTTGATATTCAAATGCGATACAGTTCTAATACATTTGTAACACAAGCATCTTGTATAAATCAGTATGAAATATAAAGGCTATATTATTATTTACAGAACTTCAGCTGGCTATGCTGGCACTAGCCCATATCATCACAATATGCATGAGTTTAGAAAGATTGCTGTTAACCAATTTTTTTTGATAATACCTCTAGAGCACAAAAACTTTTAGCACAAAGACTCAGACAACAGAAAGTAAAAAGGTCTGTCACAAACCTTACAGAGCCTATTACAAGGAAGATAACTAGAGATCCTGTAGACGTTTCAGAAATATTTCAGAAATACTATGAAATTCTGTATAAAGCACAGAAATGTGGAAATCAAGAAAATGTACAAATGGAAATGCTTACAGAAGAATTAAATATGCCAAGTTTAGAGGGAGAGGAGGCTCAATTACTAACAAGATAGAGGAAGATGAGATGCAGTAAAATTGGTGATATATAACCAATCTACAGGAAAGTTCCGGGATTAGATGGTATTCCTATGGAAGTTTGGAAGCAAGGAAGGAAAAAAACTGACGAAGAGCTGGAAAGATTTAACAGTATTTTAAAAGGATGAAAAGTACCAACATCCTGGAAGAAAGCAGTAGTAGCTGTACTAATTAAAGAGGGTAAAGATCTATCAGATCCAGCTTCATAGAGGCCCATTTCAATATCAAATAATTACTACAAAATGTTTATGTCTATAATGGCTAAAAGAATGGGAAAACTGATGCCAGAATTGATAGATATGGATCAATGTAGTTTTGTGGAAGGGGAGCAAACATTTGACAACATAAACAGAACAGGGATGATCCAGATGGAAGTAGAATGTAAGAAAATGCCACTGTTGCTGGTGTGTTTTGATGCAGAAAAAACATTTGGCAGAGTAAGCTGGGATTTTATGAGCAGAGCAATGGAAGCAGTTGCATTCCCTGATAAAATGATAAGGTTGATTAGGAGGATATAGTAAGGATTGGAGGTGAAAATTAAAGTGGGTGGGGTCTTCTCTGATGATCTCTGCTTGAGCACAGGAACAAGGCAGGGGTACTATCTTTCCCCTTTATTACTTGCATTATATGTAGAACCATTGGCAAAGAAAATAAGGGATTCAGAAATTCAAGTATATAATTTGTATGGTAGTCAAGAAAAGCTGGCTCTATTTGCAGATGACATTATTTTATACCTGCCAAAAGCAGAAATGGACATTACAATGCTGTGGAACTTATTGAGACAGTTTCAAATATTTTCAGAATACAAAATTAATAAACCAAAAACAAAAGCCACAGTGGTAAATTATGTACCCACATACAAATTGTTTCATCAATATTCATACTTATGGGGAAATGATAACATGAAGTATTTAGGAGTATATCCTCAGCTGGTGTGGCAGCTAAGGATATGTGGGAAGAGAGTAAACAAAAGATAATACAAAAACTGAGAAAATGGATGTTCTGTTATATGGATATTGATAGTAAGATAAACCAGTTAAAATCTTTTAATCCCTTTAGTATTATACACTGGTCAGGCATATTTTTATCAACCAGAGGAGAAGTTGTGGACAGCAATTAATAAAGAGCGGAAGGATTTTATCTGAGGAGAAGAAGGCAAGAATCAAGTGGGATAAGCTTATTCTTCCAATAGAACAGGGGAAATGGGATTACCCAAGTTGAAGGAGTATTTCAGAGCAACACAGTTAAGGCTCTTATACACAGCACAAGCAGAAAACTATAATTCAAAGTGGAAAGAGATGATGATGAAACAGGGGTGAAGCTCAAGTAACATGGAGAGACTGGGGTTTTGGATATAGACCTTTAAGGAAAACAACAATAATCATACAGAATATTATATTCATGAAGTAGCAAAACGTCTTCTAAGAACTAAGCCAACATGGGAATGGAGAAAGAAGATTCTGCCGATAGGGATGAGTGCAATTAGAGATACAGACAATAGGCAAGAGGGGGCAGGAATATTTTGGAGAAAACTGGCAAAGGTACCAAGGTACTGGGAACAAATAACTAGATGGGGAAAGGTAATAAAAATGGGAAGATTCCAAGAACTTATTTGGACTGGATGCTAAAGATTGCCATCCATATCAAGGATTGATATCAGAGTATAAGCAAAGAGAAAGAAATAAAGGTGCCCTAAAAGAAGGACCAGCGCAGGGAGAATTTTTAGCAGAATCTAGAACAGAAGCTGCCATTAAGAAAGGAATAGTTAGTACAGCATATAAAATATTGCATGCTAACTATAAGAATCAATCAGAGGAGGTTAGAAAGGACTGGGAAGAGAGATTAGATAAGCAATTCACAAAGAAACAAAGGGAGGATATACATACGTCTCCCAAACATGCAACAAAATCTAGAAGATTTCAGATCTTTGCCTGGAAGTACATAGGTATTTTTTTATCCCAAGCAGACTTCAAAGAATTTTTCCTCAGGTAGACAGCAAATGTTGGAGGTGTGATGGGGCAGAAAGAGGTAACTGGGAACATATTTTCTGGGACTGTAATGAGTTGGTAAACTTTAAGTCCTGAAGAAATTCTGTAGTAATCATCACTCAGAATGCTGATTTCCTTCCACAAGTGAGCTGTTCAATCAGCAGTCAATTTAAAGTTGATGCTTGGAACTATTGCCTCATTAGCATTACGTACCCCTAGTATTTTTAATTTTTCACTTAACCCTGGATTATTGCAATTTGGGCATATGTGCAAGATTTATTAGGTACATGTTAAAATGTCAGCCCACATATAATTGATAGAAGATGACAGAGACATGTGCAGCTGTTACATGCAATACAAGCAATGGAACATTTGAGGATTATGGGTCCCAACAAAGGAGTGGCTATGGTGATCATGGATCTGTTAGATTATATACAAAAATATTTGATATACTGCATGATGAAGCTTATTCTGAATCTTCATTGAATGAAGTAAATGTTTATTATTAGAAAATTGATGTTTTATTATATGATTTATTCATTCAGGGGCAAATTATCCCTGAATTATAGCTAAACTCACTACACTAGGTATAAATCCCTACATCACAAGATGGGTTGCCAACTGGCTCACTGACAGAACCCACACTGTAAAAGTTGCAGATGCCAGATCTGACCTCAAACCAGTGACAAGTGGAGTACCACAGGGTTCAGCCGTGAACCTCTTCTGTTTGGTATCTACTTCTCTGAAGTACAGGCTAACACAGAACTCCTCTGGCGAATGAAGTTCGCAGATGACTGCAAACTAGGAGCCATAGTCAAGTCCCCAAATGATGTGGACATCCTACAGAAGGGCCTCGTTGAGACAGATGCCTGGTGTCAGAGCCATGGCCTCAAGCTCAATGACATAAAGTGCAGTGTCATCCCCTTTGGTAAAAACTCTGTACCCATAAACTACCACATAGGCAGCAATCTACTTAACACCGATTGTGTGATAACAGACCTTGGAACTCAGGTGGACAATAGTCTCTCCGTTGATAGTTATATCGCCACAGTAGTCAGGAAGTCCTTCTACATGGCACACCTCATCATAAAAGGGTTCTCATCCATGAAAAAAGAGGTCATTGTTCCCCTCTACTCGACACTCATTAGAGCCATTATAGAGTACAATGCCCCTTTTGGAATGTACCTCACAAGACATCTGCAGCAGCTGGAAAGGCCACAGAAGTACCTCACAAAGAGGATTACTGGCCTCAAACAAATGCCCTACACTGACCATCTCAAAAAACTCCAGCTTTACTCCGTAGCATATCGCCTACTCTGAGGTGATCTCTGCCTAACATTTAAATCTATGTCAAACCCAGAGCTGTTGGACATGCTACATCTAAAGAAATCCCAATCTCTCTGAGCTACATGCTCTAGGGACCTAAAACTTGTCACCACAATAAACAGGAAATGCTGGCGGGATATATTCCTGTCCCAGAGACTTCCCATACTCTAGAACAGGCTACCCATCTATGTCAAGCAAATTTCTTCATTAGCACTCTTCAAAAAAATTCTTGATGAGTGGATGGGAAATAGGAAATACACCCCGGGGATCACTTCTGTGTCTCTGCTCGACAGTGGCACAGGAAAATAACTTTCTTGGGTGGTGTAAGCCAGGGAACCTTGTTGGCTAGGCTTACATAGGCCCTTGGGCCGATAGCTTAGTACCTACCAATGAACCTATGAACGAATATAAATATTTGATGAATAATCAGCCATATGCACCCACAATATTTTGTGTACTTAAGATACATTAGAATCTGGAAAATCCCCTACTTCGACCTATAGTAGATGCTAGTACCTCAAAAACATCATTTATAGCTAAATATCTTGATTATCATCTAAAAAGTGGAGTACAGAATATGCAACATATATGCAAATAATCATGGGATCTCCTAAAGAAATGTAATCAAATTAATAACATCAATAAAAGTACATTTTAACAACTGAGGTTAAAGATTTATTTATTGCTATTCCACATAACATAGACATTCAATGGTTTTCTGATGTTTTAACATATAGAATGAATTTGCCACAGCACAAAATTAAGTTGTATGCTCAGCTTATGGAAAATGTACTCCATTATAATTTTATATATTTTGAATGGCAATATTTCCAAGAAAAGGAGTAGCCATGGGAGCTACCTGTGTTCCACTTTATGCTAATATTATTATGACAGAATGGGAATATAAGTATATATTTAAATCAGAATTTGTTTTTTTCATGGAGTGTATACACCCGCTATTTAAATGATATATTTGTTATGTGGATAGGAGATAATGAGAAAATTCCAAAGTTTTTGAAAATATAAACCAAACAACATTTTTTTTGAATTTTTCTTATAATATACATGAGAATACTATACCATATTTGGATGTTTTGTTGCTAGAAAGTAATATAACAAACACTCTCAACTCAAAATATATATATGAAGCCCACATATTCAAAAAAAACATTTTTTGCACTACTCTAGCTGTCACCCTTCACATCAAAAGCGGGTAATAATAAAAGGGCAAATGGTGAGAGTGGCCCATATGGCTTCATTGTTCACTGGTTTTATTAAGGAGTGTCAATTATTGTAAAACATGATTTTAAAAAGTAGAGCCAGGTAATAGCGCAATACGGTGCACAGGTATCCACAAAATCACTTTATGTGAGCGCTTTTGTCGGATATATAGCCAAAAGACTTCTTCAGAATAAGTATGATAACATTCAAAGCAGTTTAAATAGATAAAACCACATCACATCCTGTGACATCAAGCAAAAGTCTGATGTGGCCATGGGGGCAGCATGCGCCCCCTTATTTGCCAATATTGTCCTTGCCCAGTGGGAAAAGTTCTTGGTATTCAGGTCTGGACATTTTAGACACTGTACGTTCTATGGCCGTTACCTTGATGACATACTGATCTTCTGGGATTGCACATATGATGAATTACAGGAATTCTTTGAGTTTTCAAATTGCAGTACAAGTTTCTTGCAATTCACAATGGAAACCAATGAAGAGAGGATACACTTTCTTGATATCACCAAAGCTAAAGATAGGGAGAAGCACACATTTACATCTTCCTTATATCGGAAACCAAATATTCCAACTCTCTTTTGCACTATAATTAGTGGGCACCCCTTACACCAAAAGAGATCGTTGGTGAAGGGGCAGGGGGTTAGGTTGGCTAGGATGATTAGTGACTATCAGACATTTTTGGATGAAGTGAACATTTCACAAGATATGTTAACAAAACGAGGGTACCCGAAACAGTTCACAGAACCTATACTGAATGAGGTAATACATAAGAGGCTGGAAGGATACTTTTTCCCAATGTTATGAAAAATAGCCCAGGTAGAAAGGACAGGGACAGAAGATGGTCCAGGGTCTAGAAGTGAAAAGCCATTTGAGGCTGCATTGGTACTATCATTTAACCCCCTTTATGGGAGAATAAAAAATATAATCAACCAGAACTGGGTATTGTTTGATTGTGACCGGCACTATAAAAGTAAGTTGGGTGACAAACCATTGCTTTTGCACAAAAGGGACAAGTCAATCAAAAATTTACTAGAAACAAGTTCCTCATGCGAGTTGAAAGGTTTTATGAGGAAATGTGGCCGGTGCACACAATGTCCTTATATTATAGAAAATGAAGTAATCAATATTTTGGGTTATAGAAGGATATTTCTTAAACAAAGGCTAAATTGTACTAGTAAATGTGTGATATATGTGGCTATCTGCCAGCAGTGTCAACAATTTTACATAGGGAAAACAATTAACAGCCTTAATAAAAGAATATATCAACATAGGTATGACATCAAAAAGAAAAACATCAAAAATGCGCTGTGGAAACACATGATGGAGTTCCCTGAACACCAGTTTAAATTTAGTGCCCTAGAACAAGTATGTAATAAGGGGAGGGGGGCCTGATGGATTTACTCTATGAATACAGGGAGCTTATGTGGCAACTTAGGTTTAATGCCACTCATCCCCCAGGGCTTAATGAAATGGTGTCTATTTCTAGCTATCTAAAATTAAAAGCAGATTTTCACATGTGAGGTCAATGCATGACAGTTTTATAGTAGAAGTTTATGCACTACATCTGTTTGCACATTATTTTCACTGCCCGATGCTTTTTAAACAATTCTAGGTCAGTTGTACATTTGCTAACTTTGATTTTTACGAAATTAGAATTTTGCATGTGTTAAAGAAGACATTGTTGTATTGTTTGTGAAAAAAATGGGTTTACGGGTGGTTGCTGCTTTAAAAAATATGGAGAGAAGTTTAATGATGTCACAGGATGTGATGTGGTTTTATCTATTTAAATTGCTTTGAATGTTATGTTTATTCTGAAGAAGTCTTTTGGCTATACAGCTGATGAAAGCGCTCAAATAAAGTGATTTTGTGGACACTTGTGCGCTATATTGCTCTATTACCTGGTTCTACAGTTTTGGTGTTTGTTGTTATGCTTTTAAAAAGAAGTTACCCATTAGCTCTGATCAATTCAACAATACAAGAGGTTATAAATAAACAAAAACAGGTATTTGTATTCCCTTATTAATGAATACTATAAATACCTCAGTCATGGAGGAAAGCATAGTTAATAGCAGATATATAGGACCCCAACATTGAAACACTACAGATAATGTTGATCAGCTCATTTATAACAATAAGTGAGAAAACAATTATGATGCATCTTTTATAACTACATATTCAATAGACAGTACATGTATTTTAACATCATAAAAAAAAAACGGCAATTACTGACAGCAATGAAGAAATGACAAGAAAGCTAGGTAAAAAAACTTGTATTAATTACAAAAAGGGCACAACTGTTAAAAATATATTTGAAAAATTAGATGTAAAAAATAATAAAACTGAATATAATATGCTGAAATGCGGGAGCTGCAAGTATTGCCAATATATACACGTAGGGCATGAAGTTATAGTAGCAGATCAGTTAGTAATTAAATCAGGCAAATTTAACTGTAATTCACAAGGAGTTGTGCATTTAGCTAATTGCCAAGAATCCTTTTCATTTTATGTTGGAAAAACGGAACGTAAATTGAGGCAAAGGATATACGAGCATTTATATGAAATTAAAAATGAATGAAAAAATAACAAATGCACCATTTAAATACATACAAGAATATTTTGCACACAGCTTTACTTTTAGTGTATTGGAACAAGTTAAATGCAATCCAATGGGTGGTCCCTGGAAATTAGTATTGGAACATTGTAAATTAATAAATAAGGTTAAATGATACCATATCACTGGGGCTTAATGAAATGACATCGATTGCGTCTTTACTAAAAATGAAATCTTATCAAAAATTTAATTTTGGTAAGTACTGTCTACACACACACACACACACACACACACACACACACACACACACACACACACACACACACACACACCTGTTAAAATGCCAGATTTTTTATGATATAAAAAAATAAGACCACAATAAATCATTTCAAAAATGTTCCCACCTTTAATGTGACTTATAACATGTACAATTCAATTGAAAAACAAACAAATCGGTTAGGGGAAAAATAATAAAAATGTACAATAAGCTGGTTGCATAAGTGTGCACATCCTTAAACTAATACTTTGCTGAAGCACCTTTTGACTTAATTACAACATCCGGTCTTCTTGAGTACACACCTGCCATCAATTAAAGAGACTCTGATTAACCCCAAATAAAGTTCAGCTGTATAGGTAGGATTTTCTTGACATTTACTCAGCTGCCTGCTACAGCAAAAGCCATGGTTCACAGACAGCTTACAAAGCATCAAAGGGATCTCACTGTTGAAAGGTATCAGTCAGGAAAGGCTACAAAATAATTTCCACAGCATTGGATATACCATGGAACACAGGGAAGACAGTAATCAAAAAGTGGAAAAAATATGGGACAACAGTGAAGTTGCAAAGAACTGGACCTCCCACCAAAACTGATAAAAAGACAAAACAAAAACTGGTCAGGGAGGCTGCCAAGAGACCTAGAGCAACACTTAAGGAGCTGCAGGAATTTCTGGCAAGTACTGTTTGTGTACTACACGTGACAACAATCTCCCATATTCTCCATATGTGTGGACTATGGGTTAGGGTTGCAAGACAGAAAGCCTTTTTTTTTTACACAGAAAAACATCCATGCCCAGCTAAAATTTGCAAAACAATACATCAAGTCTCCCAAAAGCATGTGGGATAATGTGTTATGGTCTGATGAGGCCAAGGTTGAACTTTTGGGCCACAATTCCAAAAGGTACGTTTTGCACAAAAACAACATTTTGCATCACCAAAAGAACACCATCCTCACAGTGAAGCATAGTGGTGGCAGTATCATGTTTTGGGGTTGCTTTTCTTCAGCTGGAATTGGGGCTTTAGTCAAGGTGGAGGGAATTATGAACACTTCCAAATATTAGTCACTTTTGGCCCAAAACCTTCAGGCATCTGCTAGAAAGCTGAAGACGAAGAGGAATTTCACCTTTCAACATGACAATGACCCCAAGCATACATCCAAATCAACAAAAGAATGGCTTTACCATCAGAAAATTTAAGTTTTGGAATAGCCCAGCCACAGCCCAGATCCAAATCATAATAGAAAATCTGTGGACTGACCTGAAGAGGGCTGTGCAAAAGAGATGCCATCACAATCTGGCAGATTTGGAGTGCTTTTCCAAGGAAGAGTTGGCAAATATTGTCAAGTCAAGATGTGCCATGCTCATAGACTCCTACCCAAGAAGACTGAATGCTGTAATTAAATTAAAAGGTGCTTCGACAAAGTATTTCCAGATTACATTATTTTATACCTGCCAAAAGCAGAAATGGACATTACAGTGCTGTGGAACTTATTGAGACAGTTTCAAATATTTTCAGAATACAAAATTAATAAACCAAAAACAAAAGCCATAGCAGTAAATTATGTGCCCACATACAAATTGTTTCATCAATATCCAAATTTATGGGGAAATTATAAAATGAAGTATTTAGGAGTATATCCTCGGCTGGTGTGGCAGCTAAGGATATGTGGGAAGAGATTAAACAAAAGATAATACAAAAACTGAGAAAATTGATGCTCTGTCATATGGATATTGATAGTAAGATAAACCAGTTAAAATCTTTTAATCCCTTTAGTATTATACACTGGTCAGGCATATTTTTATCAACCAGAGGAGAAGTTGTGGACAGCAATTAATAAACAGCGGAAGGATTTTATCTGAGGAGAAGAAGGCAAGAATCAAGTGGGATAAGCTTATTCTTCCAATAGAACAGGGGAAATGGGATTACCCAAGTTGAAGGAGTATTTCAGAGCAACACAGTTAAGGCTCTTATACACAGCACAAGCAGAAAACTATAATTCAAAGTGGAAAGAGATGATGATGAAACAGGGGTGAAGCTCAAGTAACATGGAGAGACTGGGGTTTTGGATATAGACCTTTAAGGAAAACAATAATCATACAGAATATTATATTCATGAAGTAGCAAAACGTCTTCTAAGAACTAAGCCAACATGGGAATGGAGAAATAAGATTCTGCCGATAGGGATGAGTGCAATTAGAGATACAGACAATAGGCAAGAGGGGGCAGGAATATTTTGGAGAAAACTGGCAAAGGTACCAAGGTACTGGGAACAAATAACTAGATGGGGAAAGGTAATAAAAATGGGAAGATGCCAAGAACTTATTTGGACTGGAGGCTAAAGATTGCCTTCCATATCAAGGATTGATATCAGAGTATAAGCAAAGAGAAAGAAATAAAGGTGCCCTAAAAGAAAGACCAGCGCAGGGAGAATTTTTAGTAGAATCTAGAACAGAAGCTGCCATTAAGAAAGGAATAGTTAGTAGGACATATAAAATATTGCATGCTAACTATAAGAATCAATCAGAGGAGGTTAGAAAGGACTGGGAAGAGAGATTAGATAAGCAATTCACAAAGAAACAAAGGGAGGATATACATACGTCTCCCAAACATGCAACAAAATCTAGAAGATTTCAGATCTTTGCCTGGAGGTACATAGGTATTTTTTTACCCCAAGAAGACTTCAAAGAATTTTTCCTCAGGTAGACAGCAAATGTTGGAGGTGTGATGGGGCAGAAAGAGGTAACTGGGAACATATTTTCTGGGACTGTAATGAGTTGGTAGACTTTAAGTCCTGAAGAAATTCTGTAGTAATCATCACTCAGAATGCTGATTTCCTTCCACAAGTGAGCTGTTCAATCAGCAGTCAATTTAAAGTTGATGCTTGGAACTACTGCCTCATTAGCATTACGTACCCCTAGTATTTTTACTTTTTCACTTAGCCCTAGATTATTGCAATTTGGGCATATGTGCAAGATTTATTAGGTACATGTTAACATGTCAGCCCACATATAATTGATGCAATATGACAGAGACATGTGCAGCTGTTACATGCAATACAAGCAATGGAAAATTTGAGGATTATGGGTCCCAACAAAGGAGTGGCTATGGTGATCATGGATCTGTTAGATTATATACAAAAATATTTGATATACTGCATGATGAAGCTTATTCTGAATCTTCATTGAATGAAGTAAATGTTTATTATTAGAAAATTGATGTTTTATTATATGATTTATTCATGCAGGGGCAAATTAGCCCTGAATTATAGCTAAACTCACTAAACTAGGTATAAATCCCTACATCACAAGATGGGTTTCCAACTGGCTCACTGATAGAACCCACACTGTAAAAGTTGCAGATGCCAGATCTGACCTCAAACCAGTGACAAGTGGAGTACCACAGGGTTCAGCCGTGGAACCTCTTCTGTTTGGTATCTACTTCTCTGAAGTACAGGCTACCACAGAAGGCCTCTGGCTAATGAAGTTCGCAGATGACTGCAAACTAGGAGCCATAGTCAAGTCCCCAAATGATGTGGACATCCTACAGAAGGGCCTCGCTGAGACAGATGCCTGGTGTCAGAGCCATGGTCTAAGCTCAATGACAAAAAGTGCAGTGTCATCCCCTTTGGTAAAAACTCTGTACCCATGAACTACCACATAGGCAGCAATCTACTTAACACTGAATGTGTGATAAGAGACCTTGGAACCCAGGTGGACAGTAGTCTCTCCTTTAATAGTTACATCGCCACAGTAGTCAGGAAGTCCTACATGGCACATCTCATCATAAAAGGGTTTTCATCCAGGAAAAAAGAGGTCATTGTTCCCCTCTACTCGACACTCATTAGAACCATTATAGAGTACAGCGCCCCTTTTGGAATATACCTCACAAGACATCTGCAGCAGCTGGAAAGGCCACAGAAGTACCTCACAAAGAGGTACAATGTGGGACAATGTGTTATGGTCTGATGAGACCAAGGTTGTACTTTTTGGCCACAATTCCAAAAGGTACATTTGGCACAAAAACAACATTTTACATCACCAAAAGAACACCATCCCCACAGTGAAGCATAGTGGTGGCAGTATCATGCTTTGGGGTTGCTTTTCTACAGCTGGAACTGGGGCTTTAGTCAAGGTGGAGGGAATTATGAACAGTTCCAAATTCTAGTCACTTTTGGCCCAAAACCTTCATGCATCTGCTAGAAAGCTGAAGATGAAGAGGAATTTCACCTTTCAACATGACAATGGCCCCAAGCATACATCCAAATCAACAAAAGAATGGCTTCACCATCAGAAAATTACAGTTTTAGAATGGCCCAGCCAGAGCCCAAATCCAAATCCAATAGAAAATCTGTGGGCTGACCTGAAGAAGGCTGTTGAAAAGAGATGCTGTCACATTTTGACAGATTTGGAGTGCTTTTCCAAGGAAGAGTTGTCAAATATTGCCAAGTCAAGATGTGCCATGCTCATAGACTCCTACTCAAGAAGACTGAATGCTGTAATTAAATTAAAAGGTGCTTCAACAAAGTATTAGTTTAAGGGTGTGTACACTTATGCAACCAGCTAATTGTACATTTTTTATTTTTTATATTTTCCCCAACAGATTTGTTTTTCAATTGAATTGTACAGGTTATAATTTATATTAAAGGTGGGAAAAGTTTTGAAATGATTTATTGTGGTCTCATTTTTTTATATATCACAAAAACCTGGCATTTTAACAGGGGTCCGTACACTTTTTATATCCACTGTATATATATATTTATATACATGCTTTTTCATATATATATATATATATATATATATATATATATATATATATATATATTATTTATTTTTTTTTTAATTTGACGTAGGAATAGGGGATATATTTTACTGGATGTTAGATAACATGTCCTTAAAAAGAACAAAGTCCAAACTCATGTAAATGAGCTCAAAGAACAAAACTAAATGCAAACACAAGCAAAAATGTTCGAGTTTAATGTCAGTGTAGTAAAATCGTTTAATAAGCAAGCAAAGCTTTCAGGTTATTCACCCATTCTCAATGCATAAAACCATACATAGAAGCAGCAATTTATTTAAAAAGACAAACAATTAATTATTCTATTAACCAATCACATTCTAGTAATAATTATTCACTCAACAATTTATCCAAGTGCATTAAAGCACAATCATCATCATCTTCTTTCGGCTGTTCCCATTTGGGGTTGCCACAGCAGATCACCTGCTTCCATTTCTTCCTGTCCTCTGCATCTTGCTCTGTCACACCAACCACCTGCATGTCCTCTCTCACCACATCCATAAACCTTATCTTAGGCTTTCCTCTTTTCCTGTTACCTGGTAGCTTCATCCTTAGCATCTTTTTCCCAATATACTCAGCATCCCTCCTCAGCACATGTCCAAACCAACGTAATCGTGCCTCTCTGGCTTTGTCTCCAAACCTTCCAACCTGGGCTGACCCTCTAATATACTTATTCCTAATCCTGTTCACCCTCGTCACACCCAGTGCAAATCTTAACATTTTTAATTCTGCCACATCCAGCTCAAATTCCTGCCTTTTTGTCAATGCCACTGTCTCCAACCCATATAACATAGCTGGTCTCACTACCCTCTTGTAGACCTTCCCTTTAAAGCACAATGTTATGCTAAATTATTCATAGTCAACAAAATAAATTTAAACTAACCTAGAAGCAGCGTGCAAGCATAACAATAAAACTTTCATACCATACTGAGTTTATTTTTTAATAAGGGTTTTATATTAACAGCAGAGTTCAAACTAGAGGAAACATCAGCATTCATTCTTATTATCCAGTTTTGCTCACATAGTTCTGTATATTTTTTTTTTTAATTCTTTGATAGTACTTGTATGACTCTAAATTTAAATTTATGGGAATTACCCTTTTTTAATGTGTTTTCCAAGAGAATTGGTATCTACTCCTCTTTTAATGTCAGAAAGACATTTTGCCTTTCAATCTACGGTTAAACTTCCCTATATAAAAAACACTGCATTCTGTGTAAGTAGCAAGATAAATTATATTTTCAGAAATGCAGTTTGCATAGCATGGGAATTTAGATATTCTTCCACTACTTATACAGATAAACTCAGTATTCGGTAGAATATATTTACAGTAATTGCAATTATGACATGGAAACATGCCTTTCTTGTTCGTGACAGAAGTTTATGGGGAGATTTCATCTCCCAGTAACACAATTTTCAAATTCTGGCAGTTCTTAAAAGCGAACCGATGTTCACTATTCAATATTCTGTCCATCCCTGGATGTGTATGTAAAATATTTCAATTACTTCTAATAACATTCATCGCATGTTTAGTCCTTGTACTATAGCGAATTAAGTACCTGAAGCCTTCTCTATTATTGAAATGTCTACTTACACTGCTACTCTCAAGGTTAGATGTCTCTTTAATGAAATACGGCTTAGCTTTACCATCATGCTCAGGAAGTATTTCATGTGAAATGTTATTTAGGACAGATGGGTCATATGCTCTATCTTGAAACTATCTAACCATTTCTTGCATTGAATAACCCAGAAGCCCTGCTTGCTTATTAAACAATTTTACTATGCTGGCATTGAGAACAAACGTATTTGCTTATGTTAAATAACGTTTCATGACTTTACTTATTTAAACTTTGTAACTTCTATGTAGTAACTTTTCTGATGAAGTCCAGTGTTTGTGGAAGAAAGTGCTTCAAATTAAAAATATTAAAGGAGTGACTTGGTGGAACAGCAGAATTTTATTCATTATTTTTTTTTTTGGGGGGTTTTAGTTAGAGTATCTGTGTACAGTTACCATTCAGCACTCAGACTGAAAGTGTGAGAGGAAGTCAGAGCTTTGTGAAGCTGTCCGATAGTTATATCTGGGCAGGATACAGCCCAAATAGCCAAAGGATACTGCAGTAGTGAGAATGATGAAGATGCACAAAGACTATAATGCACTTTTTAATAGATCATCTTGACTGCTCTTTTTCCTGCCACTGAGAAAACTTAAAGAATTATGGGAAAGGAAGGAAGGAAGGTATCCAAATAACAGATACACTTCTATTATATCAGTTAGTCTGCGAAGGGAACTTTCTTAATAGGTATGTCAGTGGGTTCATCCTTTCCACCAATCAAAATATGACATTTTTTTGATGTTCTCAGAAGTTCGTGTACCCAAAGGCATTAATGTCTGGTCAGCTGCAGCATGCTGCCACATTACAAACGACTTCATAAGTGCTTCTAACTCCATAGGCTGAGAGTTCACATTGAGCCACTAGTGATGACACTCAGGGCCAGATTAAGGAGGAGATAAATGGGTCCAATTGCCTGAAACCCCCTTTCACACAGGGACCCTCTAAACTCAGGGGGCCCACTGTGCTTCAGGTGCATTTTCAGGTCTACAACACCTCTCAGCTATGCCTACTCTGCTGCTCCAGTTTGCCAATGGATGGCTCTGATGTTTCAGCTTTTCGTTAGCTTGGTAGTAAACCCATTAAGACACTAACTTCCTTAAGCTCATCACAGTCAAAGTGAACAATGAGGTGCTGCTACAGTTTCACACTGCTGGGGGTGTATTTAATAGAGGGTATATACATTTGGCATTGTTGCATCCTCTATATTGCATTGTCTTATGCATTACCCTACTTAACATGTTTGGAAGAGTGAGGTGCATGCAATGGGTTCTTTTGTCCAATAAATACAGCCTGCTGTGGTAGTCAAACCATGTCCAGAGCTGGTTACAAGGCAGTTCCTATATGACTGTAGACAGAGACATCTTGACCTTCAGGAGATCAAGCAGTAGAACTGGAGAGTTGAGGTCATTTGTCCTTTATCTTACTAACTGATTGAGTACCATGACCTGATGGAAAGGTACATAGCTTTCTGGCTTGTTTTATTTTTGCAGAAGTAAAAGAGGGTGACTTCAAATAACTTCAGTGCAGTCTTCAGCTGGGTAATGACAAAGTCTTTTGCAGTACATATAAATCTTACTCTACAGAATACAGATAAACTGTCGATTTATGAATTGTTTCCAAAGTTGTAGTTCTTGCAAGTTTCCACACTATCCACTTTATCTGTCATGTATGGTTAGTATACATCTCCTACTGGCAGGCATGGATGATCTCCCTAAAGATATGCTTTATTTTACCAGTGACACTCCCTTTAGTAATAAAAGTTTTGCCTGCACTGGGTACTGATAGTGATATGAAAGCCTCTAACAAAGCAAATGTCTACAAATGTTTTAGCCACAACTTAAGGAATTAAATGTAGTGCAGCTTTGTTATTCATTAAATTATTTAAGTCATGTTTACCTTTATTCTATAATGCCTGGATTGACTGAATTGAAGGTGCTCTCATTTTTTTTGGCATTAATATGATTGATATATACATGCATACGTTACCACACAAAAAAAAAAAAAAAAAAAAAAAAAAAACAGATTAAGCCATATAAAATTAAATACTGTAAACCTAACTACAAAATGAGGATGGGCAGACCTCTCTGTCTAAAACACACATGCCCATAGGACTGTGTGTATGTGTGCACACATATGCCATTTTTTTCACATTAAGGTTTTTAATATTGATTCTGTTCATTTTGTATTACAATATTTGAAATCATATGGGACATTGTTGGGCTGAAGGAAGAAAGATCAAAACAAGACAATTCATTCTGTTCCTACAGAGCTTGATAGCATCTGGTTTGTGATTTATAAAATGAAACAGTGGAATTTATTACTGTAAGATTTCTATTTAGCTCAAAAGTAGCTATATAACCAAGCAATTGGAATTTTTTCTTTGTCTCTTCATGGCCAGAAATGTCAATGTCAAGGTTCAGGCCTTTAAGAAGAGATTACTGGATACAGGAATGCTTATCCATGGTCATAAGTTTGAATAGCTTTTAGTACACATCTGTTTAAATGTTAGAGTGAATGATGAATGTAAATCTACAGCAGAACTTGTCTCTTTATATCAAGGATGTACTGTTCAAAAAGAGTCTGGAAAATCTGTGTGTTTCACTATTTCTGGTATTTACTGAGCATACAACTAGCCTTAAGCTTTCTGGAACATCTTGATTATAGGGGGTAGAACTAAGAATTTATCCACCAGATATTGCATTATTGGAAAAAGGCCTTAAGCATTGTTTTAACGTTTTGAATGTGGAATATCTGACTTGTCAGATGTAAATATATATTGTATCAGTCAATAGCAGTCCTGTGGGGGACTTCATTCTCTTAGAATGTATTTGTAGAAAACATACTGGACATATATTTCTACATGGATTCTTTTAGATACTTTGTTAATGTTGCCATTTTTTTATATATTTTTATGTATGTATTTCTGTATTTATATGTGTATTTGCCCACTGTTCTTTCTGTACTGCCACTGTTTACCTACGCATTTTTCATAGGTGACGTTTAAACTAAGGTGCTACAAACTTTGTGTGCGCTTTGCATGGAGCAGTGAGATCACTTGGATCTCAACATTCCATAACACTTCCTTGCTGTGGGAGGCTAGTAGAAAGTATTATTGTCATGCTGTATGGTATTGTTGAAAAATGTCTAAAGTGGGGGGAGGGAGTTCATTGTGGGTTTACAGAGTAGATCACAGAAGATGTTTGTAAATATTTTGTTCTGTAACACACATTTTGTTCTGTAGCACAGGTCTATATTAAAAGACCAAAAAATCAAAACTGCTAACGCCTAAAGAGAGAAAGAAACGGAACCTCGAATTTGCTATTGTGGGAGGCTGCGCTACCCCCCCCCCCAACGCCGTCCACTAAATATATATTCCAACTCCGAGATCGCACTACAGTGAGGAAAGGGCAAATATTCCATCTTCATTGTACCGTGATCTGACAAACAGACCTTCGAGGTTCCATTTTTTTCGTTCTTTAGGTGTTCGCAGTTCTGCTCTTTCGGTCTTGTAATATAGACCCTTGTAACACATATCAGCTCTGCCCCCATAATCCTTTACATTCAATATTTTTTAGGGGGCATTAGTAAAAATAGAAGTTATGTTCTTACCATAACGTTCCATGTTAGTTGTCTTCTTCTCGCCTTCTTCTTGCTGGATGGGTTCGGAGCCGACCTCGGCTCCGACTCGGCCACTCTAAAAGCTCGAGAGTTGGTTCCACCGGCTCGAGGCTCCCCTTATATCCCACAATGCTAGGCGAGAGTTACCTCAGATCTCGTTTGTAAGCTAACCCCAGCTTATAATAGTAACAGAATCATTCTAAAAAAGAATCCACCTCTAATAACAGGAAGAAGAAGGGTGACCTACATCCTGATCCAGGAAATATGCACAACAGCATATGCCTAAGAAAGAGGTGGTAGAAAGAGAGGTCATGATCACAACTCCTCTAGGTCTGTCCAGGCCAGGGGGAAGGAGGGTGGGACGCAAGAAGAAGGCGAGAAGAAGACAACTAACATGGAACGTTATGGTAAGAACATAACTACTATATGTTAAGTTGTCTATCTCGCCTTCATTCTTGCTGGATGGGACCGCGTCCCTAGCACCTTGTCCCGGGTGGCCTAACGGAACAGACTCCTGAGAACAGTGGAACCAAAATTAGCTCTATGTCTAGAAGCTAAATCCAACTTATAATGAGAAATAAAAGTGTGAGGAGTAGCCCAAGTAGCCGCTGCACAAATGGTGTCAATAGGCAGTCTGTCTTGGAAGGCTAAAGAAGTAGCCAAAGCTCTGGTGGAATGGGCTTTAGGTTTATTAGGCAATTTTGTTGTCTAATTTCATATACCAGGGAAATCAAAGATGTTAGCCATCTGGATAATGATACCTTTGAAACTGAAAGTCCCTTTCTGCTTTCATATAGGAGACAAACAGCTGATCAGATTTTCTGAATTGTTTTGTTCTATCCAAGTAGTACCTCAATTGACGATGAACATCCAGGCAGTGTAATTTTTGTTCAGACCTATTGGAATACTCTGGAAAAAGACAGGAGGTCAATGCTTTGGTTTAGATTTGATGTCGAGACCACCTTAGGCAAAAAGGACGGGTTAGTTCGTAAGGATACTCTGTCCTTATGAAACAAAAGATAAGGAGGACGACAACAGAGTGCTTGAAGCTCTGAAACTCTTCTA
Source organism: Protopterus annectens (assembly GCF_019279795.1). Taxonomy (NCBI): domain Eukaryota; kingdom Metazoa; phylum Chordata; order Ceratodontiformes; family Protopteridae; genus Protopterus; species Protopterus annectens. The sequence goes on along the minus strand of NC_056739.1, from coordinate 87,247,862 downwards.
GCTGATGTAATAGCTACCAGAAAAAGAGTTTTCCATGATAACAATTTCAAGGAACAGGAAGCTGCAGGTTCGAAAGGGGAAAGAATCAAAGAAGCAAGAACTAAATTTAGGTCCCAAGGAAAAGGAGGATTTCTTATAGGAGGTCTGAGAAGAAAAACTCCTTTCAAAAAGGCTTTGCAAAGTTTGTGGGACATTAGGGCAGATTCAGAAATACCCACATGGAAGTTAGAAATAGCTGCCAATTGAACCTTAAGTGTAGATGGAGATGAACCTGCATGGAAGAGTTCAGCTAGAAAATCAAGGACTAGTTGGATGGAAGCGGTGAAAGGATCTATGTCCTTTCCTTGTGCCCAATATGAGAAGCGTCTCCACTTACTCAAATAAATCTTTTGAGTGGAAGATTTATGGGAAGCTATCAATATATCTCTAACAGAGTGAGATAATTGAGGAAGCCTGGCTACGGTTGGAACTGGAGGAACCAAGCAGTGAGGTTCAGAGAGGGAGGAGCGATGAAACTGACCCGACTGATGGATCAAAAGATCTGGAACTAGGTCCAGATTCCACGGTCGCTCCAAGAGAAAACGATGTAGAAAGGGGAACCACACTTGTCGAGGCCAGTAAGGAGCAATGAGGATCAAGGATGCCTTCTGAGTGATAGCTTTCTGAATTACTTGAGAGATCAGTGGGAAAGTAGGGAATGCATACAGAAGTCCCCGGGGCCAAACTTGGACTAGAGCGTCTCTGCTGGGTTGGCCTGGTAAAGGGAATAGAGTGAAATATTCTCTGCACTTGCTGTTTTGGGGAGTAGCAAAAAGATCGCAGCAAGGCTGACCCCACTTGAGAAAAATTTCTCTCACTACAGAGTCTTTCAGAGACCACTCGTGAGGCATGAGAATAGCTCTGCTCAACTTGTCCGCAATATGATTGGACTTCCCGGGGATGTGCGTTGCTATCAGAAAACGCTGAGAAGAAATCGCCCATTGCCACAGTCTGAGTGCTTCTCGACACAGAGGGTATGATCTGGTTCCACCTTGTTTGTTGATGTACCACACTACAGACATATTGTCTGTCTGGATTGCAATTGTTCCCAAGGGAAGAGAGTCTTGAAGGGCTTGCAACGCTAAAAGCACTGCTCTCATCTCCAGAACATTTATGTGCAAGTGGCATTCGTTTGGTTGCCATGTGCCCTGGACTGTCCTGCCCTGATAATGCCCCCCCCACCCGATCAGGGAGGCATCCGTTGTCAGTGTAGCAACCGGAGGAGGTGGAACAAAGGGTCTTCCGACAGGAGCTGGGGAAGACATCCACCACATGAGATGCTTTTGCACCTGCGTGATCACAATGGTGTGAGACATTGGAAGTTCCTGGTATGACCATTGAGTAAAAAGCATCCACTGAAGGATCCGCATGTGGTATCTGGCTAATGGAAGGAGAGGTATGGCGCTGCCATGATTCCCAACACCTTTAGAACTAACCTGGCTTTGATTCTGTTGTTGTCGAGAAGGAGTGATACCAATTTGTGAATGTCTGATATCCTTTGGTGTGTTAGCCTTGCAGACATGTTTATAGTATCTAGATTTGCGCCTATGTAGGTAATAGTACGACAAGGCGACAAAACAGACTTTTCGCAATTTATTGAAATACCCAGTTTTGACAAAGCGAAAAGTATAATCTCTGGCCATCAGAAGGAGATGCTTGGTGGGAGCTGTGAGGAGCCAGTCGTCCAAATATGGAAACACCTGGAATCCTTGTCGTCTCAGGTGAGAAGCTACCACTGCCATGCATTTGGTAAACACCGGGGCAGTGGTGAGACCAAAGGGCAGGGCCCTGAACTGAAAATGACTGGTTCCCAGCCTGAAGCGGAGGAATCTTCTGGAGCGTCTGTTCATTTTATGTGATAGTACGCATCCCGAAGGTCTATAGAGCACATCCAGTTTCCTTTGCCCAAAAGGGAAGGATGGATTGCAGCGTGACCATCCGAAATCTTGTTTTCTTGACTGATTTGTTCAAGACACTGAGATCCAATATCGTCCAGTCCCCTGTTTTCTTTGGAACTAAAAAGAACCTTGAGTAGATTCCGGATCCTTGTTGGTCTGCTGGCACTGGCTGAATTGCTCTTTTGCAAGCAGTTTTGAAATTTCCAAAGCTGCTAGATCCCTTTGAGCGGGTGGAACATCTGGAAGGGATTTTTTTGACTGATTTGGAAAGCGAAGAAAGGGGATAGAATAGCCTTCGGAAATGATGGACTGTACCCATTTGTCTTGAGTCAGGGATAGCCAGGCTTCTGGGTACAGTGACAATCTTCCCCCGACTGCCTCCGAAGATGGGCAGTCGGGCAACACCTCAGGGATGCTGAAAGGGCTTGTCAGGGAAGGCTTCCCGATTGCCCTGGTTCTGCGGACCCCCCCTGCCCCTAGGGCGGCGTCTACCATTGTTATTCCCACCTCTGCCTTTGGTAGGAAAACGACTCTGTCGTCAGGCGAAGTCCCTTGAGATTGTTTACGGAACCACATCTTTCCACCCTTCTGGCCTTTGGGGTAAGGCCTGGAAGGAGTCGAAAACGGACTCCGGCGGCAGAAAGGGTCTTGCCATGAGTCTCGCAGCTAGTGAGGGTTTCTTTCACTTGCGGACCAAAGGGAGATAGTCCATCAAAGGGAGTTCGTGAAAGACGTCTTGAAAGGGTCCGCAAAATTGCATAGCCGCATCCAGGCGTGCCTACGTAAGGCCACACCTGTCCCTGCGGCTCTGCTCGCTCCATCAGCCGCGTAAGAAAGGAGGCGCATGGAGGAGTTGGATATGGAATTAAGGGTAGCCAGCTGCGTGTTCATCTTGTCTTGGAAACCCGCAGCTGTAGGATCCTTTAACATTTCACTCGCTTCCTTGATCAAGTCCCTTTGAAGACGAGTGAAATGGCACAGGTAGTTCAGCGAGCATTATGGTAAATGTCGCTGAGGAGAACATCCGCTTCCCGTACCTATCCATGGACCTAGATTCCTTGTTAGGTGGATGGACAGGTACTGAAGGATCAGCCAGTTCCTTCTTTGTGGCAGCAGCTACCACCATAGCATCCACAGAAACTCCTTTTGTTAAAAATTGCTTGTCTGCTGGAGCTGTGATGAACTTAGAGGGTCTCCTGGGAGTGGGGTCCAGTGAATCAGGAGCCGTCCATGCCTTCTTAGCAACCACCTGTATGAGGGGGTCGAAGGGAGGGGACACCCAGGAGGTGGAAGGACGAGAGCCAAACGCCTCAAGATACACAGATTCGTCCTCCGAAGGGTTGAGGGCTGGCCAATTTCCCCTCTGTTTCAGGATCTCCAGAATGTCTGCAAATGAGACATCTTCAGAAGGGGAACGGGGGGAACCCTCAGAATCATCCAAATCTGTGTCTGACGTGATGGACTCAGGTGAGTCAATGTGTTTCCTCTTACACTTCCTCTTCCGAGGGGGCTCTTCTGCCAAATCAGGAGAGGCCTCGGAAGAGGATGAAATCCCACAGGGGCTCCTGAGGAGCTGGCTCTCTGCGGTCCGGGATGAGGGAGTGAGTCGACTTACCCTGAGGCAGCATAGAGGGAGGGCGCGGAGCCGACTGTGGAGTAGAGCCAGGCTCTAACACACTCCGCATGACCTCAAATGCACCCCTGTCAGGCAGAGCCAGAGGTCCCCGCTCCGAGGAGCTAAGAACCCCTCGGCACCGACAGTGATGGCTCCGAGGCCGATGTCGGAGCCGAACTCACCAGCGCCGAAGCCCCGAGAGGGAGAGGGGGGTCGGACAAGGGTCTGATGCCACTCACCCCCTCGGAGCCGACGAGGGAAGTCCGGCACCGAGATTCTTCCAAAGAAGAAAACGGAGCCGACGACGGAGCCGAAGACAATTGTATCGGCTCCGACGTAATCACAGTCTCGGTTCCGACGTGACCCGGCTCCGAACTCAAGAGAGTCGAAGGAGGAAAATGTTGATGGACCGGAGCAGGCATCGACTGATGAGTCGGGCTCTGAAGCATCTGGGCTAGTGCCTCGGACTTAAGTAGTCGACTCACTACCCTCTGAAGGTCATGATCCGACAGCCTCGATGACCTAGAGGAGTGAGACCTTTGGCTCCGTTCAGACAGCAGGGGAGATCCTGGAGCTGAATGAACGGAGCCAAGAGATGGTGACCTGGACCTCTTCCTAGTTGTCGGCTCCGAAGGTCTGGTCGGAGCCGACACGGGAACCTCAATAACCTCGGCTCCGGCCGGAGCCGAGAGAGCCACAGAAACTGTGGACTGAGACTTATCGGCTCCAGCCGGAGCCGATAAAGGCAAAGGTTGAGAAACCTGAGGTCTCGGCTCAGAAGCCGGAGCCGAAGACCTAGATGCCTTAGAGGGCTTCCCTGTTGAAACAGACAGGGAATCCTCTGGCTTCAGTAAGCCTCTAAGAATTAATTTATTTGTTCTTTCCTGCAGGACCCTGGGGCTGAAGCCATGGCACACAGCACAGGAGTCCTGCAGGTGCAAAGGCCCCAGACAATAGACACAAGAAGTGTGAGCGTCTGTCAGAGACATTTTCTGACAGCACGCATCACACTTCTTGAATCCGGAGACCTTTGCTTCTTTAGACATTTTTGTCTGACAGGTGTACACAAACACGCACACAAACACACAAGTTATACCCTGTCAGGTAAACACAATAAAATTAGTAGTAAAACTAGTAATTTAAAACTACAATAGACTAGAATAAACTACAAAAAACACACACACTCCACTAGGGAAGGGAAGGCCTAGGCCCAAGGGAAGAACCAAAGGTTCTTGGGAAAAGAAACGGAAAATATTTAGGGTAGGGAATAAAGTTTTCTAACCTACACTAACTAAGTAAGAATATTAACTTAAAGGGGTTTTAAAGACTAATTTTCACCAGAAAAATAGTACTCACCAGGAACCGGTAGAAACAACCAACCTCGAAGCTGTAGCGGCAAACGAGATCTGAGGTAACTCTCGCCTAGCATTGTGGGATATAAGGGGAGCCTCGAGCCGGTGGAACCAACTCTCGAGCTTTTAGAGTGGCCGAGTCGGAGCCGAGGTCGGCTCCGAACCCATCCAGCAAGAATGAAGGCGAGATAGACAACTTAACATCTAAAGTACTTCCACAAAACAAAACAAACAAAAAAACAAATGTCCATACTAAAAACCAAGTTCCCTTTGCTGCAATTCAACAAACCATGGAAACCAAATTAAAGATGAGCGTTTTCGTTCCTTTATTTTATCACTGGAACGTCATTTACAATATTCAGTACTTCAGTAACAGATGGCTTACACTTGAGTTTGATTTCCATTTTCTAATAATTCCATTTTGGCAGCCAACAGCATTAGACTTAGTAAGGCCTTACTAGGTACAAGCAATTCAGATCCTGTGTCACAGCTTAAAAGAATAATTTCCTTAGTACAGATATTTGCTTTCCCAACATTTCTGACAGAATACTCTGTATGTCATTTGTAAAGTCTGTCAACTTCTTACACTACTAAAAAATACAATCATTACACCTTCAGCATTTGCAATTAACTTGAGCAAAAATTCTCTGAAGTCTACCTAGGCTAAAACGTCCAAGCAAAACCCCTAAACATTCTGGACTTTGCTGCATACTTTGCAGCCTTACAGATGTCCTCCCATTGTTCATTAGTAAATTGTCTTTCCAGTCTCTCTCTTACCAGTCTTTTCTAACCTCCTCTGATTGATTCTTACAGTTGTCATGCAATATTTTTATATGCCCTGCTAATTATCCCATTTCTAACAGCAGCTTCTGTTCTAAACTCAATTAAAATTCTACTAGAGCTGGTGTTTCAACTTCTTTCTTGAATGCAAAATGCAAGACTGAAATTCTTCTTACCAGTGTGTTAGCTATAACTGTTAGCTCTGTTACAGTGATACCACTTTGTTTTAGTACACTAGATTCTTGTTTCCCTCTCTTCGATTTTTGGATGTGATTGTAGAAGGTCTTATTGGTGTCATTCACTCTGATGCCGACTTTAAATTTGAATAAGATTTCTTTTGATTGACTGAGTTCTTATTGAATGGAGTTGATCTTAGCCCTTGATGCTGTGAGGTAGCTATGACGTCAATACTTTCTATGTTCTTCTCCTTTGGTTTAATAATTTGCTGATTTTGTAACTGCAGATTTTTTTACTACACATCTAATGACAGGATCCGTCCTATTTATCGAACAACCATTTCACCAAAAGTGAAATGGCTGAACACACTTTTGCGAAAGTGCTTTTCACTGAAAAAGCACTTTCGCGAAAGTGTGCTAAAAAAAAAAAGAGAATATAGTGGGAAAATTGATGTAGCACAGTGGGGATAAGGGAATATTCCCTTTTTTCCCACTGTAGTGCAATTTCAGAGTGAGAATATAAAAGTGGGGGGGGCAGCCACCCACATGGGAGGGTGCAGGGGGGCTTGCCCCTGTGCATAAATGTGAGTTCTTTGTTTTTTTTTAATTTTATTTAAATTTTTTTTTTTGCACTGTGCTTCAAAGGGATCTGTGAGGCAGAAGTGGACACAGGTGCTTTTGGGGAGGAGGTAGTTGGACTTGATGTTCTAGATGTCTTGGGGGACATCACTCTCCTCATGACTTCAAAGGCACCTCTACTTCGATGAGAAGGGACCGCTGGATCCGAAGAAATAACCGATCCCCTTTGCACCCTAACAGTGGGCTCCAAACTGGAGGTAGGAGCTGAACTCATCCAAGCCGAGGCCCCGAACAAAGTTGGAACTGACAGGTCAGTCTGACTATCCTCCCTGGACTCGACCGGAGAGTGTTGGCTCCTAGACTCCTTAATAGGTGCCGAGGAAGTTTGAGTAAATGGAACCAATGGCACTGGAGCAGGCATCAGCTCTGAAGGCTCAGCAATCATCTGGTCCAACTTTTCCAGCTCCGAAGGACCGGTATGACTCAGAGGAAGAAAAGAAGACGATGGCATAACAGTCTTCAGTTCTGAAACCACTTGGGTCAGAGCCAATAAAAATTTATCAAACGCCGGTGCTGTAGCAACTTCTGCACCACATGATCCACATCCAAATCAGATAGGCTGATCGAGGACTGAGATGAATGTATGGAGGATGGTACCGACTGGCGAATGGGAGACTTTAATACTTCGGAGACCAGTTCCAAGACTAGGGACCGGCTCCGAAAAGACAGGACACTCGGCTCCGAAGGTTGTGGAGCCAATATCGACATTTTTGTTGATTTTGTCACATCAGTAGAAGAAGCCTTAGAAGACTGAAGACTTGGGAGACTGGCTAGATTTATCCTGGTCACTCAAAGCTTCCTGAAATGAAGATTTTAAATGTCCTCTGTCAATGTGTTTTCTTTTTCTCTCATGTAAAACTCTGGAAGAAAAAGAATGGCAAATGGAGCAGATCTCTTGCAAGTGCAAGGCTCCAAGACAATAAACACAATTTACGTGACTATCTGTCACAGACATCTTTTGCCAACATTTTGGACACTTTTAAAAGCCAGACTTAGGATGCTTGTCTTTCTACTGGTCAGCCATATGGAATTCTACAGTAGCAAAAATTCTACTGTACAATAACAGACTGTAGTCTCAAAGAAGAATACACATACACACACATACACACACACACACACACACACACACACACACACACACACACACACACACACACACACACACACATGCATACAAACACACAACTTTAGCAAACTTAAACTACAGTAATTAGCCCTAAACAACAAATGGGCTGTATAAGAATAAATGTGATGTAACTATAACTATCTAAATGCACTCACACACACTGTGTCTAAAGTTTAAAGAATCTTATTTAAACTACAAAGCTATATATATAACTATGCTAATATTTTATAAAGGCACAACAAAGAAGGGTAGGGAATATTAAAGGTCTATAAAAAATGAAGGCCAAATGGAGAAGAATTATCTAATATTAAGCTATCAAAGTTGTAACTATGAATAACTATCACTAACTATTACAAGTAATACCAAATTTAGCAAATTTTTTAGAAAAAAGCTATACTGGCCCGAGCTGTGCTAGGAAACCTCCAATCTATTGCAGTGGCAAACTAGATCTGAGGTAACTCAAGGTGCATCATGGGATAGGGACTTGGCCTCGAGCTGTCTGAAGACCTCGGACTTTGTAGTAGGCTGACTCGGAGCCAAGGATCGACTCCTAACCCATCTGTAAGAATGAACAGCGAGATAGAACAACTTCACATCATTGGCTCTAGATGATTGTCACTGCTGAAGTGACATCCTGACCCCATGTGCAAAATGGGAAAAAGGGGTTGTGGGTGGGTGTGGAAAAACTAGCACCTTCCTGAAAAAAACAGGAGCTAAAAACTCAAAAACTGAATAAATAGGAGCAGTAAAAGGGTCAATTTCATTTTTAAGTGCCCAAATTGAAAATCTTTTCCATTTACTCCTGTAAATCTTCCTTGTAGGAGCTTTCTGGGAAGATAAAAGTATATGACAAACCGACAAGGAAAGCCTGGGCTGTCTAGCTATTAATGGAATTGGAAAAAGCATGCAGTTAGTTTGAGGCTTGGAATACTGGGATGCTTCATCCCTGAGGGATGTCACAGATGATCTGGACAGGGGTCCAGTACCATGGAGGACAACAATAATGAGATCAATGGAAGGGTAACCACAGCCCACAGCTGACGAGGCCAGAATGGACAATTAGATTAACAGAGCTCTTCAAGCGATAGGCTTTCTGTAAAAATTTTGGAATCAGAGGTAACGGGATAAGCATGGGCGGCCGTGGTGGTGCAGCAGTTAGAGTTGCTGCCTCACAGCAAGAGGTTCTCCGGTTCAATTCTTGGCTTGGATGCCTTCTGTGAGGAGTCTGCATGTCCTCCTTGTGGTTGCGTGGGTTTCCTCCCGCATCCCAAAGACATGCTGTAGGTGGATTGGACACTCTAAATTGGCCCTAGGTGTGTGTGTGTGCATGTGTGTGCCTTCTGTGGAAGGTCAGGTGCCGAGCTGGCAACTCAACACCGTAAAACTCCACTGCCAATCATGAGCAAACAGATGATCTGATGTGGCGACCCCTAACCAGGAAAAGCCGAAAGAAGAAGAAGAAGGAAACAGGGGATAAACATAAAGGACACAGGAGGGTCAAACATGGACTAAAGCATCTCCTGATGACTCCCCCAAGGGTGAATTAGAGCAGAATACCTGTTGGATTTGTTGTGGGAGACGCAAAGAGATTGAAAAGTTGACCCCAACAATGGAAAATCTTCTCCACCACTGACTGATTGAGAGGCCACTCATGAGGTAACAAAATGGACCAGCTGAGTTTGTCTGCTATTACTTTGGATTTCCCCAGAATGCGCATTGTCACTAGAAAGTGGTTGGAGGAGATCCCTCACTGCTACACTGTCATTGTCTCTAAACAAAGGGCGTACGATCAGGCCCCCCCCCCCCATTTGTTAATATACCAGACCACAGACATTTTGTCAATCTGTAGTCCCTAGAGGGAGAATATCTTGAAAAGACTGCACCTCTAATACAACCACTCTCATCTCCAAGACATTGATGTGCGAATTGGTCTCTTGGGGGACCATATGCTTTGGACCGTCCATCCCAGGAAATGTCCCCCCACCCCAACTGGGAAGCATCCATGGTCACTGTGGCCACTTGAGGAGACCAAATAGGAAGGCTCTGTGGATCTCATCTGACGGAATCCACCAACAAAGATGATTTCTGCACACTCGAGTGAGTTTGACTAGGAATCACAGAAAATGATGCAGAACAGACCATTGAACATCTAGAGTCCATTAGAGAACATGCATATAGAAGTGTGCCATAGGAACTAGGATTATGGTTGCTGCTATTGAACCCAGAGCCTGAAGGAAAAGTCTGGCTGGAAGAGTAGGATAGAGAAGAATTTACTGTACCAGGAACTTGATTGTATCCACACAATGTATAGGCAGAGTGTCAATTTGACTTACTGTGTTCAACTGGGCACTGATGATCTCCAGGCTCTGTACTGGTTGTAGTTTTGATTTGGAATTGTTGACTGAGATGCCTACTGTTTGCCAAATTTGGAGCAAGTAGTCCCTGGACTGTTATACGAGATGCCTGGGGTGGTGAGAAGCCAGTCATCTAGATATAGAAACACTTGGAATCCCAGCAGTCTCAGATGAGCTGCTACCACTGCCATACACTTGGCAAAAACCCTAGGGGCTGTGCTGAGACCAAACAGCAGGGCTCTGAACTGATAGTGACTGCCCCCTAGCTGAAAGTGCAGATATCTTCAAGAATGTGTGTTCATCTTGATGTGACAGTACTTATCCTGAAGATGGATTGAGCACATCCAATCATCCTTGTGCAGAAAAGGCAGGATGCACTGAACCATGACCGTTTGGAACTTTGAAATCTTCACAAATTGCTTTAGGTTGCTTAGATCCACAATTGGTCTCAGGTCCTCTGTTGCCTTTGGCACTAAAAACCTTTGAGTAAGCTCTGAATCCTCTTTGGTCTCATGGGACCTCCTGTATGACTCTTTTGTCTAGAAGCTTTTGAATCTCCTGAGCTGCAGCTTCTCTCTGACTGGGTGGGACATCAGGAAGCTTTCTTCTTTTAACTGGGGGAATCTGGAAAAATTGTATGAAATAACCTCTGGATATTATTTTTAGCACCCAAGAATCTTTTGTTATAGAAGCCTAGGTGTCTGAGTGCCTCTACAGATAAGCAGTTGGGCAACATGGTCACTGAAAGGTTCTATCTGGAAAGGAGTCTCTGAACACTTGGTTTTGTGGGCCTCCTCTGGTGCGAGGAGAATGTATTCTCTATGAACTCCCCCATCTGCCCCATAGGAGTTGCCCCTGCGTGGATCCTGGAAAGACCACTGGGTCTTACAGAACACATTTTCTTGCCCCCTCTTTGATTCCAGGAAAAAGATTGCTGAGGGATAGAAAAGTGAATCCCTATGGCAGACAGGGTCTTTCCTTTTTGTTCACTGTGGGAAAAGTGTTTCTTTAGCAGAAGAGCCAAATGAGGAGGCTCCATCAAAAGGAGCATTGATTTAAAAAGACTTGAAGGGCTCCGCTAAATTGCATAACCACATCCAGGCATATCTCTGGACAGCAATGCCTCAACTGGCCGCCAGTGAGGCACCCTCTGCAGTGTGAGATATCAACCTCATAGATGCACTGGAAATTGAAATAAAATGACCAGCTGGGAAGATGATCTCTTACAGTCCACCACAGATATGGACTCAGAGAGGGATTTGGAAAGCCAGTTGGGCAAATCCCTCTGCAGCTTCATAAAGTGCATTAAATAATTCAGGGACTGTAAGGCTAAGGTTGCTCTAGCAAAAATGCGCATCTCAAATCTGTCCAACTCCCTTGACTCTCTGTTAGGGGGATGAACAAAGCAGCTCTGCCCAGCTACCTCCTTTTTTGCGGCTGCCACCACAACCATATCAACAAAAGGGACTCCTTTGCACCAATGGGGTCTGTCCCTTGGTGGTTCCAAAAACTTGTCTGGACATTGGGGTACTGGTTTGACAGAGTCTATTTTTTTCCATGCCTGGTGAGAGACTAGGTCAATAAACTCATCAGCCAGGGGAGTCACCTAAGACGTAGATGGGCCAGAACCAAAAGCTTCCAGAAACACTGAGTCCTCTGGGATGGAGTATCTGAAGACCATCCACCCTTTTGATTAAGAATTTCTAGAATGTCTATCAAAGAGACATCATCCAGTGACGAGCTGGGGAAGCCTTCCCCCTCCTTAAAGTCAGTATCCTCTGTGACAGGTTTCCTGTGGAAATCTATGTGCCTTCTCTTGCATGTTCTCTTCCAGGGAACCTCCTCGTCGGGATGTTCCAAGGAGGTCTCCAAAGAGAGTGGAAGCTCCTGTAGAGAATCTGTCAGGATGCTGGATGGTACTGGTTGTCCCTGTGTAGTAGGTCTGATGGGGTCAGCACTCAAACCCACTGGGGGAAGAAACATAGGACCCAAGGAAGAGAGAGAGAGAGAGATTGGATCTCTCAATAAGAGAAAACCCTTTCCACTTCCTTGAAAGCAGATGGATCATGAGAAGATGTGGCAGGCCGCACCAGGGCCAAAACCTCTGGAGAAGCCACAGCCAGACCCTGCCCAGATCTGTGCCTAGAGGAGGGAGTCAGACCCTATCTAGAGCTGAAGCCCTGAGGGGCAAGGACAGCTCCAACAGCATCAGTGTAAACCATAGCCCCCCGGATATGGCACCGATGCTTCATCTGAAAGATTCATCTCAGTCCAAGCCTATAGAAGTGGAACCAGTCAGGGAAAGACCTAATTGTGCTTGGATCAGACAATGACACTCTCGGGGCTCTCGGATCCAATGGCTTCAAAACTGTTGGACTGATCAGAGAAGGAGAAATAACTATCTGGAAAGTGGAGGGAAGGCTCACAGATCCGATGGGAGATGAAGTCTGCATAACCTCCATCTGAATTTGAGCTCTGAGGAATTTTCTCATCATCCTAGCCACACGGGCCTCAGAAAGACTCTAGGAGGATCTGATGGACAAGGTTGTGAACTTGAGGTCTTGATTCTCTACTCAGTGTCATCTACAATAATGGGGAGTGGAGCTGAGGAGACACTGGGTCAGCTGTGAACTTGAGTGAATGGGTTCTGGGAGACTTGGTTAAAGTAATGTTCGGAGATCTGAAGTCTTTGGATCCATGTGTGGCCTGGCAGACTTAATCAGTATGACAGTCGGATCTCAGGACTTAAGGTTTGATGTTTTTCTTTTCAGATCTGATGTGGACGGATTTGAAGTTCTTCTGAGGAGGCTCTGACAAAGCTATGGTGGGACCTGAGGACTTTGAAGATCGGGTAGTGGATCTCTTTTGAGATTCAGATGCAGACTTTGGATGTTTCTGGGGGTTTGAGCCCCTGAAGAAGAAGATGAAGAAGGTGGTAGCAAGCCCTTAAGCACTATCTTATTTCTTTTACCAACAATTGATGTTTAGGTGTGTGCCCCAGACAATAAAAGTGCTTCCCGTGAGCATCAGAATTTGGAATTTTGTGCCCTCAGGAAGTGCACTTTTTAAAATGGGTTGGTTTCTTGGCCATAGTTAAAACTGAAAAAAAAAGAAAAAGGCCACAACTTTTTCTTTTTTCTTAAGCCAATTTAAAAAAAAAAAAAAAAAAAAAAAAAAACTACCAACAATGGTAGAAGGACTACCCTAAAAAGGGAACAATGATATGCAAAGAAAAAGTACCATATGGGTTGAAAGTACACTGTAAAACTAACATACACAGAAAACTTATCAAACAACTGGAGAATGTCAACAAGAGAGAGTGAGGGTAGCCAAAAAACTAGAATGGATAGTTTACCTGTGGGAAAAAACCTACTCACAAAAACCTTGAAACAACTCAAACAAGCTCTTACAGAAGATCTGCTTCTGTGCAAGATGGCAGCAATGAGATCTGAGTTATTACAGGCCAGCTGGGGCATTATGGGTACAGGGAGGAGTTCAAGAGTTGGATCCATAAGTCTGTGATATGTGGCCAAGTCAGATTCATAAACTGTACATTGAAGAAGAATGAAAAGGAGAAGATCAGTTGTGACCTCTTCTAACATAAAGTTCAAATCCTGAGGAGAGATATGTCTTCCTGTTGGTCTTTGCAGTTTTACATAAATAATTCCTTTCAAGTAGGCATTAACAGAAAGTTCTGCTGCTATCTGGGACTGGCTAGGTACAAAAGCAGAAACTACAGAGGTGTAAACTGATGAATATCCAAATTTGATTTAAATAAGAGGCTTAAACAGCCCAACAGCCTTGGTACTGTACAATATAAAGGATACAGACTCTAAGTGGTAGTTCAAGTGGCAAATCCCTACTTTTGTAAAAAGAAGTTATCTCTTACCATAATGTTCCATCTGTGTTGTAGATCTTTATTCATTTATTACTGATAGGACTTTGGTTCCATCCTCGGAACCGACACGGCCGTTACCAAGCTCGCGCCAGCCAAAAACTCTCAGCTAAGACCTACCCATAATGCCCCTCCCATAGTCTCTTCAGATCAAGTTTGCCCACCCTTATATTATAGAAGTAATAAAAGAGACAGTAGGTGGCTCTGTTTGACCAAATACCTTAACTAGGAAATCCTAAAGTCTACCAGGAGTCCAGGCAGGGGGAAGGAGGGTGGGAAGTAATGAATGAATAAAGATCTACAACACAGAGGGAATGTTATGGTAAGACATAACTTCTTTGTCTGATATTGTAAATCTTTATTCATTCCTTACTGATAGGACCGAGTCCCCAGCTACCTGAGTCCTGGGTGGCCTTAAGGAAGGATATTCCTGAGCACCATAGAACCAAAAGATGCTCGTCCCCTGGAGGCCAAATCCAATTTGTAATGACTGATAAAGGTATGAGGTCTTTCCCCAGTGGCTGCTGCACAGGTATCATCCATAGAGGCTCTAGAATGAAAAGCTACAGAAGTAACCATTGATCTCGTTGAATGAGCCTTTACTCTGGAAGGTAAAGACAGTTTATTCTGATGGTAGATAAAGGTAATGACATTCTAAGCCAGGAAGATAGAGTCACTTTGGAGACAAGTTTACCCACTCTGGGTCCTGCAAAGGCCACAAACAATTGATCCATTTTACTGAAAGATTTAGTTCTGTCCAAGTAAAAGCAAAGTTGCCTATGAACATCAAGGGTATGCAAAAAATATTCCCCTCTATTTGAATGTTGATGGAAGAAAACTGGCAGGTCAACAGACTGGTTAATTGAAAACCCAAAAATGACCTTGGGCAAGAAGGATGGGTCAGTACATAGGGATACTCTTTCCCTGTGGAAAATCAAGTAAGGGCTCTTGACACTCAAGGCCTTCAACTCAGATACTCTTCTCGCTGAGGTAAGGGCTACTAGAAGTAGAGTCTTCCAAGACAAAAGATTTATATCACATGAATGTGAAGGTTTGAAAGGAGGGCTTTTAATGACTGAAGCACCAAAGTCAAGTCCCAAGGCTCTATAAGGGGGGGGGGGGGGCTTGACAGGAGGTTTAACGTAATACTTCTTTCAAGAAGGTTTTGCACAGATGGTTTGACATAACAGAAGAATTATCAAATCCATTGTGAAAATTTGTGTTAGCTGCTAAATGTACAGTAATTGTCGATGCTGAAACTCCTGCATGTAGAAAGGTAGTCAGGTATTGTAGGATCTTCTGAATAGGCATATAGAAAGGGTCTATGTCATGACTTTTGGCCCATGTAGAGAACCTAGCCCACTTACTAGAATCAATTTTTCTGGTGGAAGGTTTGTGTGAAGCCAGAAGAATCTCACAGACAGGAGATGAAATATCAGGTAGCCTGACAATAATCGGAAGTGGAGAAACCAAGCTGTGAACTTGAGGCTGTGGAGATTGGGGTGAATCAGTCCCTAAGGGTGAAATAGCAGAACTTGGGATTGATCCAGGATTCATGGGCTGTGAATCAGATGAGGCCATAGGAAAGGGAACCAGACTTAATGGGGCCAATAAGGGGCAATGAGGATCACTTTGTTTCTCAACCTTTGAGCTTTCTGGAGAAATTTCAGGATGAGGGG
The DNA here is from genome assembly GCF_019279795.1 of Protopterus annectens. Classification (NCBI taxonomy): domain Eukaryota; kingdom Metazoa; phylum Chordata; order Ceratodontiformes; family Protopteridae; genus Protopterus; species Protopterus annectens. Next base: position 87,232,309 of record NC_056739.1, on the reverse strand, counting down.
AAATGGGGGAAAGGCATACAGCAGACCTGGGGGCCAACTGCACATCACAGCATCCCTCGATGACTCCCCCTAAGGGGGGATCAGGGCAAAGTAGCTTCTGCATTTGTTGTTTAGAGGGGAAGCAAACAGATCACAGCAAGGCCTGCCCCAATGATGGAAGATCTGATCTGCTATTATAGGACTGAGGGACCACTTGTGAGGCATTAGGATGTTCCTGCTCAGATTGTCCGCAATAAGGTTGGAACTCCCTGGAATGTGCATTGCTATTAGAAAGTGGTTGGACGCTATTGCCCAGTGCCAAATTGTCATGTCTTCCCGATACAGGGGGTAAGACCTGGTTCTGCCTTGTTTGTTGATATACCAGACGACTGACATGTTGTCCAACTGAATTGCAATGGTCCCAGAAGGGAGGGATGTATGGAGTGCTTGCAATGCTAAGAGAACTGCCCTCAATTCCAGGACATTTATGTGCAAATTGGCCTCCATGGGGGACCAGGTGCCTTGGACTGTCTTTTCCTGGAAATGCCCCCCCAGCAGGGAAGCGTCCATGGTCACCGTGGCCCTGGGCTAGGGAAGGCAGAATGGTCATCACCAAAGATTTGATTCTGGCTTCATCCACCAAAGCATTTCATTCTTGCAAAGATTTGTAAGGCATACTGAGTGGTCGAGAGGATGGGTTAAGATCGACCATTGTGAAGAAAGGAGCCAATGTACTAGTCTCATGTGCAACCTCGCCAGTGGAACCAAGGTAATGGTTGCTGCCATAGATCCCAGTAGTTGTAGTACAAGGCATGCTGGTACAAAAGTCTGTTGGAGAAGGACTTGAATCTGGCTTCTTATTTTTGAAAGCCTGTGAGGAGGAAGGGAAGCTTGACAGGTTGTTGTGTTGAAGATTGCTCCCATAAATTCCAGTGTTTTTGTCGTGGACATTTGAGATTTTCCCTTGTTGATAGTAATCCCTAAGTGAAGAGCAAGGCCTTGAGTGTAAGAGAGGTTGTTGATGAGAAGATTCCTGGTTGTGGCAGAAAGGAGCCAATCGTCTAGATACGGAAACACCTGGAATCCTTGTAGTCTGCCATACATTTGTTGAACACTCTGGGGGCTGTTGCGAGACCAAATGGCAGTACCCTGAACTGGTAATGATTGGCCCCCATCTGGAAGCGGAGAAATCTCTGGGAGCGCTTGTCTATCTTTATGTGATAATATGCGTCCTGGAGATCTATAGAGCACATCCTGTTGTCCTTCCCTAGAGAGGGGAGGATGGAATGTACCGTGACCATCTGGAATTTTTGAGGTTTTATGAATTTGTTTAGCAAGCTGAGATCCAGGATTGTTCTCCAGTCCCCTGTCTTTTTTGGCACTAAAAAGAAACTCGAGTAAAAACCGGATACTCTCTGGTCTGGTGGGACTGGCTGGACAACTCTTTTTCTTAGCAGCTTTTTGATTTCTAAGGCTGCTACCTCCTTTTGACTGGGTGGAACATTGGGGATTCGTTTGACAGGTCTAGGAGTAAGATCGAATGGGATATGGTAGCCTCTGGATATTATTCTCTGCACCCATGCATTGGAAGTGATAAGTTGCCAGGCTTGTAGGTGCAGGGAAAATTGACCTCCAACTGCTTTTAAAGGAAAGCAATCAGCACGCTGCTCAGGAGCACTGGTAGGGTCGGTGGGAGAAGGAATCTCTAGCATCTTGGTTGCGCAGACCCCCTCTTCCCTGAAGGCGGCATCTTCCGGATGAGTTTCCCCCTCTGCCCAGGAGGCATTGCTCACCATGAGTGTCATGAAAAGATCCTTGGGACTTCTTGAACCACAATTTTCCTCCCCTCTGGTTCCTGGAATAGGATCTCTGGGGGGTGGAAAAATGTATGCCCACAGCAGACAAGGTCTTTCTGTCTTTCTCACTTCATGATAGTGTGTCTCTTACTTTGGGACCAAAAAGGGAAGATTCTTCAACAGGTATGATGATGAAGGAAGATTTAAAGGGGTCTGTGAAATCACACAAATGCATTCAAGTATGCCATCTCATGATGATGTCTGACGCAGCTGCATGAGATGCTCCCTTGGTGGTGTGAGATATCAAGCACATCAAGGAGACTGAGAGAGATTCCAGGGTAGCCAGCTGCAAGGTGACAGTGTCATGCACCTCATCAGGCAGTACCCCCATAAAAGGGGTAGACATTTCTGAAATTAGGTCTCTTTGGAGGTGGCTAAAGTGTGCCAGATAGTTCAGTGATCGAATGGCAAAGGTCGCTGAAGTGTAGGTCCACTTCCCTAGTCTGTACATAGCCCAGGACTCCCTGTTCAGGGGACAAACAGTGGAACTATCTTCTCCCAGTTCCCTTTTGGTGGCCGCAGCCATGACCATGAAATCAACTACCAACTGCTTGTACCAATTGAGGTGGTCTTCGGGGGTGGACAAAATTTTGTCTGGCCTCCGGGGGACAGGTTCTACATTGTCCGGGGCCTTCCAGGCACACTGCATGATCAGTTTTACAAGCTCATCTGCAGGTAGGGTCACCCATGAGGTAGATGGCAGAGCACGGAAGGCCTGCAAGAACACTGATTCCTCCAAAAAAGGGTTAGAGGACTTCCAATCTCCCCTCTGCTTGAGGATCTTGAGAATATCTCCAAATGAGACATCTTCCAGGGGAGACTGTGGGGACCCTTCTTCCTCATCGCAATCAGTGTCCTCAGTGATAGATTCCTCAGGGGAATCGAGGTGCTTCCTCTTGCACTGTTTCTTCCAGGGTGGCTCCCCAGTGGGATCTTCTAAGGAGGACTCCGGAGAAAGGGTTCCCTTCAAGGGAAGGTCTTGCGGCTCCCGTGCTTGGGATCCCAGAGCCGGGGGTTGGGACAGCTGCATGCTAGAGGGGAGTTCTGGTGTTGATGCTATTGGTACTGACTGCGAGCCTGTTGAGGCAAGGACCATCTCCGCCCACCCGAGAGGGATGGGAGCCAGGAACTGAGAAAGACAACCTTGGAACCAGGGTCACACCCTGCCCTGAGGAGGCCACCTCCAGGTGAGGAGATCCGAGAGGACTGGTAGCTGTTGATGGAGCCGTGGCCATAGATGGTGCCAGTGAAAAAATAGGCACCGAACTAGGAACCACAGTGCTGACAGCCCAATCACTGCTCCAAGAGTGCACTAGTTCCAATGGAGCAGTTGCACCAAGAGTAATTAGTGCCAACAGGGGAACCTCCGCAGTCAGAGCCAAGACAGTGTGTACCAGGGTGGTCATTGATACCAAAGTCTCTGGGGCCTGGGAAGAGGCCGGAGGAGGATATATTTGTGAGTATGCCATGAAAGCTTTCATTCCAAAGCGGACAAAAGACCTAGCAGGGGTAGGCAGTCCTCTAGCTGCCAAAATCTGGTCCACAACCCTCACTACATCTTGTTCTGAAAGGCTCCTGGTGGATCTGTAGGAGGCTGGTGAAGGAGAGTCAGGTCTTTCTAGAAAGAGGCTAAATTGGTGCCTCAAAAAAGGGTCATAATTTGGAGAATATCTGGCTCTGGGAAGGTGTTCAACCTTTGGAACTGACGGGGTAATTGTCTGTGGAGCCATATAAGCTATCGGTACTGTGTCTAGGGATGGTGCAGATGCAGGTACGGTAGTTAAAGTCAGTCTCAAGACCAAGGACAGCACCGAGGAGGATGGTGCCAAAGCAGGTACAGTAATAGAAGTCAAAATTAGAGGCAGCACTGAGGGGGAAGACATAAAGCCTGGTGCTGAGGTTGTCTGCACCAAAGCCACCGGAGAAGCTCTGTGTTGACTCAGTTCCAAAATGGACAGAGATGTAGGAACTGAGTGACTCAATTTCTCTTTGTGTTTCTTAGTCGTAAGAGGTGGTGAGACCTCTGCCCCAGAGAGAGACTCCGAAAAGGGAGTTTTTATCATACCCTTCAATATCAACTTGTTTTTACGGCCAGCCAAAGTACGATTGCTGAAGTTGGAACAGATATCACACGAAGCATTTATGTGATCAATGCCCAAACAATAAATGCACCGAGCATGAACGTCTGAGTTGGGCATCTCATGCCCGCAGTTATCACACTGTTTAAACCCCAATTTGGCTTTTTCAGACATAATGGCACACACCACATTAGTCCAAGTGACAAGGTAAACAGTCAAAAAACAACAGTAGAGTTATAGAGAATAGGGTTTTTTTTTATCCACATAGAAAGAAAGAGAAGAGTACCAACAATGGTACTTAGAAATACCACACGTGGTAGGAAAGAGGGCCTACCTAAGGTAGGAGAGAGGGACAGTACCAACGATGGTATAAAAGGAACTAACAAAGGTAGAGAGTAGGGAACAGAACAAGTAGGGGAGTCTATAGATGAAGGATGAAAATTTGTGAAAAACTGATTAAAAGGTAAGGTATTGATAAAAATTTACACAAAAACTCTACACTTAGCTTTGAGAGAGAAGACTTGGTACATCTGACAAAGAACGCAGCAAACGAGATCTGAAGAGACTATGAGAGGGGCATTATGGGTAGGTCTTAGCTGAGAGTTTTTGGCTGGTGCGAGCTAGATAATGCTGTGTCAGTTCCAAGGATGGAACCGAAGTCCTATCAGTAAGGAATGAATAAAGATTTACAATATCAGATGTAAGATTTTCTAATATTTTGTTTTGTACCTTTCTTTAGGATTTCCAACAATTAAGCAGAAAAAGAACTGATATTAGGAATCATAATTCTATTTTCTAAGCTTGCAGTTTTGAGACCTTCTGATACAATTCCATACTTTGTCAATGTGTTAGTAAGGACTTGTGTGGATACACGGGCCATGATGGTGCTTAAAAGAGAACACAGTGATTGTCTCAGCAACATGGCAGTATTAATTTCAGATTAGCTCGGTGGTGGTGCTGCGGTAGCATTGTCGCCTCACAGTAAGACGTTGCCCTGTTCGATTCTCAGCTAGAACATCTTCTGTGTGGAGACATGCATGAATGGGCGTACCTTCGTTGAAGGTTGTGCGTCAGAGCCGGCAACTCGGCACGTAAAAATCTACTGCCAATCATTAGCAGGCCGGAGTTCCACTTTGGCGATCACTAACCGGGAAAAGCCAAAAAGCACAACAACAACAACATTTTGTATTAGAGGAAATGGAGAGAAGATATACATTAAGGTCTGAGTCCATGGAAAGGAGAAAGTACGAATCTTATTTACTTATTTGTGGGTAGGTGAGCTAGACCATTGCAGCCTGTTCTGCATAACTCAATTACAGCAACCAGGAAAATAGGCACTGTGGCAAGACAAAGCACGAGAGTAACCCAGATTTAAAAAATTTATTTGAAGCGCTTTTCGTTTGCTGAAATATGCAAACTTCTTCAGAACTTCAGGTTCTGAAGAAGTTTGCATATTTCAGCAAACGAACAGCGCTTCAAATAAATTTTTTAAATCTGGGTTACTCTCGTGCTTTGTCTTGCCACAGTGCCTATTTTCCTAGTTGGTGTCTTTACTATATTAGTTTGTTTTAACTCAATTACAGTACAGATAAAAATAAATGCAATGATACATAATTCTACTGCTATGCACACAATTTTTGCAGGCACCAGTAATTGCTTAACTATGCATGTACCTGCAAAAATAAAGACTTAATTGTATACAAAGAGGTGGCAAAAAGTTAAAGTATTTGGTAAACAGATCCAATTCTTGTAAATCCTACATCTGCAAACTGTCTTGAAGTATCTGTGGATCTGGTTTCTACGTGTGGGCTAAACTTGTTAAAGCACAAACTGATCCTGTAAGCCTGGAATATGAACTGCAGAGAATTGAAAGTTCTGTTGCAAGGTCTGATTCCAAATCTGGATTGACTTTTTGCACAGTGAAGATATCTGGTTTTTCCTTGTCTGTGTGTATACCACACTACTGTAGTGTCGTCTGGATTGATTTGAAGGTATCTTCACATAAAACAGTTCTGAAAGGCTATCAAGGCCCTGCAAACTGCCTTTGTGTTAGAGACCAATTAGAACTAAGATGAGTTGCTCTGTAATGATAGACTGTTGAAATGGGATGCCCAGGCATAATCTGAAGAGTCTGTCCTTAAATGGTGTGAGTGCAGAGGATTAAAGCAATGAGCTGTTAAAAGGTTGCTTACCATGATCCATCCTTTGATTAAGTTAGCCTCCAAATATCCACTGTGTGATTTGGAGCAGCTCACTTAACAGATAATGCCCTCAGACAATTGGAAAATCGGGCTATGCTCTTCAATGGTCTCCTGAGTTGCATTACTAGTAACTACCTCTGATCCTATAAACCTAATCATGCTGGATGGAATAAGGTCATTCTTATGGACACACTTAACATGTCCACTCACTACAGGAACTCTTTCTCCACGTAATGGGAAACAGTAATCAACATGTCTAGTTTCTCATATGTAACCTTGCAGAAGGTATTAGGAAAATGCAACAAGATATATACATCAGAGTGCTCAGAAACTAATTTTTATAACTCTTTGTTACAGAGAGAATTTATTTGAATTTCTGTTTATTGTCCAGGGTATGAAAAAAAATTAAACACCAGTGAATTTATGACTGCTCCTAGAAGAATCACTGAAGCTGACAGTCACTGAAGTTTTTTGTGCTCTAAGTTTGCTCCTACAGACTGGAGCAGGACCGTTGTTTGATTCATATTCAGTTTCATTGTCTATCCAACTATCAGGCAATCATCTAGACAAGGGAATAGTTTTGCTTTCAGAGATGTGCAAACATTGGATCTGGTAGATACTTGGGAGGGGGGGTTAATAGACAGTCCAAATGGCAAAAATAAAAACTAAAAATAATGTTGATTTATCAAAGACCTGATGTGTATTCTTTGAGATGGTCTTATAGGGATGTGAAGATAAATGTCTTTGATATGCAGAGTTGCCATGTACGAGTCTTGTTCTCTAAAGGGAAGAAAAGTATTCAGTTATGCTCTGACATATCTATGAATGGCCTTGATAAATTGTCTTTCTTTGTAACTGTAACTGGTACATTAACTGTAAAGCTTGTGAAAAATAATGTAAGGAGGTTTGCAGGACAAAGCCTGTCACTCTGATACTCTCCAGACTGAAGTTATTGCCACCAGAAAGAGTTTTCCCAAGTCAAAAATGTGATGTCTACATTGAGTGCAGGCTCAGAAGGTTGTTGAGTTAAGACATGAAGCAAAATGGTAATCCCAAGGAACAGAAGAATCTTTAAGGGGAGGTCTAAGGAGAAATGCACCCTTAAAAAAGCTTTGGATAATCTACGAGAAACTAATGTTGGCTAATTTTTTTCCCAATGGGAAAATCTGAGGAGACTTCCAAGATGCCTCCACATTTAGTAACAACTTAACTCTAGCTCTCCTAGTGTGAAAACAGGAACTCAACAGTGAAGGCCAGTAGACTTTTGTGTTTATGGGTAAATTTAATTAACTGGATAGTAAGTATACTGCCTGGATGTCAGGGAAAAAGAACTAAAGAGCTCCTGAAAAAAAAAAAAAACACCTACAAAATGTAAGGAAGAAACACTGACTAGGGAACATTCAGCAGCTGTTCAGCAAAAAGCAGTGCAACGTCCAGAAATGACTTCCAGTAACCTATAGGAAGATAAAAGACAACTACACACAGACCTGGTTAAAATAATCAAAACACTGATGAAGTATATCAACATAAACAACAAAAGGCTGGAAAAAATGGAAGAAACTTTAAAAAGACATTCAGATGAGGTGCTAAAGCTGCAAAAATCAAAGGTTCGAATGAGGAAAAGGCTGAATATCAGTCTGCTCAGGAAGAGATTTTTCAAAAAATAATACAATTAGAGGACAGGACACGTTGGGAAAACCTGAGATTTTCAGCTATACCAGAGAAGCTGGAAGGAACAGGCTGCATTCATTTTATCAAAGCACAAAAAAGCAACTCCACAGCAGGAGTTGTTAGTAGAAAGTGCAAATTGTGTGCATGCTTCAAACCTGGCCATGAGACTGCAACCTAGACCTTTAACAGTAAAGATGTAATCCTACCAGCAGAAGGAGTTGATTCTGACAAAACTGTGGCAGAACGACAAAATATTAGAAGTGGGAGACAGCAGAGTGTTTGTGGAGAAGGATTACTCCTTGTACACCAGGCAGAAGAGGAGTAACTTCATTCCACTAGTCAGAGAATGTCAAGACACAGGTATAAAATTCAAACTGCTATACTTGGTTGTCTTCAAGGTATTCTACCCTGGAGGGACAAATTCATTTTTTGATGAAGTACATGCCAAGGAGAAAATAGAAAAGTTTGTTCGACAAAAAGTAAGCTGTGAAACAGAAGCGAATTCTGCTTCTTGTTCTTCTGGTAATAAAGACCACAGAGAGACTGCATCTGTGAAACCTTTTCCACTGTTTCAAAGGAAAATGCTGGAGACAAGGAAGGGAGCACAAGAGTTGACTAGAAAAATCGACAGTATGTAGGAAATGAAGCAGAGACAAGATTTGGGAGATGGAGATGAACAGTAATAAAACCAGTAATTTAATGTGGGATTACAATGTAATAAAAACATTCTCTCTTACCTTTCTCAAAACATCCACAATGAAACTATTCTTCTTGGGGATGTAAATATTAACTGGCTAACTTCAGTCCCCAAACACTACTTCATGGATCAACTTACATGGCTTTGTACAACTTATGTCAACCTCTACCCATACAAACAGATCACATACCCCCCAGTCCTCTCATTAATTGGATTTTAGTTACAGATCCCCAGAAAATACCATAACCCTGAGACCCTACCCGACTCCCTAAGTGATCACTCCCTTGTGAAAGTTCTTAGATACACTCTTCATTTCACTAGGCCTCACAGATACATAACCTGTAGCAAACTATCCACCTTCTGTCCTGAGACTTTTAACGCCCTCCTCTCCAGGATAAACTGGACACATCTAACATATCTCCCCATGATGAAGCTATCCACTCTTTCAAATCTACTTTCCTTAACATTCTTAACTCTCTTGCACTACCTTGCACTGTTCACATCAAATCTAATATATCCCCTTAGCTTACCAATGCCACCCGCATACTAATGAAAACCTAGAGACAAGGCATGGAAAAGGTGAGTAAAAACTAAGCTCCCTTCCCATTTTCAAAAACATAAAGAACTAAGAACTCAGGCAAAAAAACACATCGACAAAGACAAAAATAACTTTTACTTTAACTCCCCAACTACCCAAAAAACTGATCCCAAGAAAATTTGGAACTCTATAAACCAAATTCTGTACCCTGGTAACCGTTCCTCTCCCAACCCCTGCCCAAACAACTCACCAGAAGAAACAGCTACCTCATTCAATTCCTATTTCATTGAATCCGTATCTAAGTTGATAAATCCCTTAATCCTCTCCTGCTATCAACCCCTCTATCACTTTCTCTCTTACAATTGCACCCACTAACTATATAAGATCCTTGCTCTCTAGACTTAAACCCTGCTCTGCTTCTGCTGACAACCTGCCTCCCTATTTCCTACAAATTGCTGCTGAATCACTTGCCCTTCCTGTATCAATCCTAATAAATCACTCCATCTCAGAATCTAAGGTCCTTATCTACCTTGAAAGAATTCTACACCATACCAATTCACAAAGGAGGTAACTCCACTGACATTACAAACTTCAGATATATAGTGATCCTCTAACCACTCACAAAAATACTGGAAAAATGCATACACAAGCAAATCGTGAAATGCCTTCTACAGGAAAACTTGCTCACTCCTACATAGCATGGCTTTTGCCCTAAACATAGCACTACAACTGACCATATGTCCTTCATTAATACTATTTCTCTAGCCAGAGACAATAAGTTGGTCTCCAGCCTATTCCTCGTCCTTTCAAAAGCCTTTGATACAGTTTCTCACCCTCTTCTGCTGAACAAACTGGCTAACCTAAACTTCTCTGCCTCTACTACTACCTGGTTTTCCAGCTATCTCACTGACCATCTACAATCAGTGAGATGACATACTGCTCTTTCCCCTCCTCTTCTTGTCAAAATGGGAGTTCCCCCAAGGATATATCCTTGGCCCATTGCTATTCAATTTATTCACTAATCTACTCCACAACTCCTGTCCGTAGTCATCTCTTGCACAATACCCAGATGACTCCACCGTCATCACCATCGCAGATACTCCCTCTGACCTTATCTCTGCAACTCAATCATCTTTTAACTCAGTCGAATCCTGGCTCTGTGACAACCAGCTAATTCTTAATCCTAAGAAGACAAAACTCTTACTATTTCTCCCAAAGAACTTCACCCGCCTTGAATCTACATTTGCTGTACTGTCCCTCAATAACACCCCCATTAATGTTGAACCTAGTACAAAACTACTAGGAGTAACGATAGATGACCAACTCAAGTTTGATCTACATGTAAACAACTGCATCAAAAACTCACACCAAAAACTTGGCCTTCTTTATCAAAACAAAAAGTTTCTAACTAATAAAGCAAAAATAACCCTCTCTCATGTGTACCTCCTACCTACCCTTCTATATAGCTGCCAAATTCTTACTAATCTTAACTCCACACTACTAACTAAACTAGAGTCTACCTACAACAAGGTTGCCAGATTTGCTGCCCACCAAACTTATAAATCGCATCGTCTTTCACTAAGATGCCTAAACTGGCTGGAATTATCTCACCAGCCTCTACTCTCTCAACTACAAATAATTCACTCTATACTATACCTGAAATCTTTCTGCCCTTGCCTATCTCCTCATCTCTCAATACTCCCCCACTAGGTCCCTATGTAGATCTGACCTTAACCTACTACAAATATACAAACCTAAGACTAAAATCGGCTGCAACCTGTACAGCTACAATCCTATCATATCATGGAACAAATTACCACTAGAAATCAGGTCCCTCAAATATCCAAATCAATTTAAAACTGCCACTACAGAGTACCTCCAAGCTCACTGGTCCTGCTACTACACTCATCCTCCCTGATTTAGCCCATTAATTCATATGTAATCACCAAAACTTCAAACCTTTTTAGCTCATAAACCTCTTCAAAGTATCACTATTCTTCTCCATCTCTTATCTTCATTTCTAATGTCACATATCTCATGAAATAACTACTTACACTATGAACTCTTTTCACCGTTATTGAAAATGTTTGTATCGAATAATTTCTCTTATGTATGCTTATTATGTTTTTTTTCCACTATTATTTTTCTGATAAAATTTATTCCTTTGTATGTATACATTGCAACCCACTGACACTGTTAACACTAAAATTGTGAAACTGTTGTTCTTTTCTTCCCGGACCTCTGCTGAAAAAGGGCTACTTAGCTCAGTCAGACTAGCCCAGTCAACAAATGTAAAATAAAATAAATAAATAAATAAATAAAATGGTGAAATATTACAGAACAAGAAAATTTGGAACTATTGGACTTGTAGGGGACTCTACAGTATATGCCCTATTTCATGTCATTAATGTTCGGAAAAATGCTTTGGGGAGGAGAAGAGAGGGGGAGAAAGATAACTTTAATAAAGAAAACATTTTATTTCTTAACAGTACTATTTTTGGGGTCTATATTAGAACATCGAAGTGTCAGAACTTCGAATGTTCTAATATCGAACCAAATTCAGCGAATGCTGACAACATCGAACATTCAGAACAGCAAATTTTTTCCTAGGGAAAAAAATTTGCTCTTCCGAAATACATACACACAACACAAGCACACCAAACAAACAGCAATCCACACATACACCTAAAATCTTACATCTAACCCTACACTAAACTGTACATAGAACACTAACTATCCATTTACCTTAACCCAAACCCTAACCCTAAGGTCCATCACTATCGCACACTCACCTCACCCGTGCCCTAACTCTAACTCACCTACCCCGCTGTAACCCTCACGTCCACACAATCGCACACTTACCTGAACCCGACCCGTAATGTTCCCCCGCAGCACTGAAAATAGCAAAGCAACAGAAACGGACAACTAAATTCTTTCCCTGGGAAAAAAATTTGGTTTTCTGCAGCTTCGCTATTTTCAGCGTTTGCTGAATAGGGTTCGATATTAGAACATTTGATGTTCTGAAACATCGATGTTCTAATATAGACCCCTATTTTTGTGGTGTATGTTTTTTCTGCATGGTATAAAGTAATGTTTTCCCAGTTATTTTAAGTATAATGTGGATTTTAAATAGGTGCTGCCATTCTTTTCTCCTTGCTTTCTGCCTTCTCTCTTTCTTCTTGTTCAGTTTTAAGAAATGTTGGCACTGCACTATAAACAAAAAGCCTGGTTAGTTTTTCTTTTGTCATGCTTTTTTAATGTGCTTTTTTCTCATTATTGCATGTGGATTAAGGACCTTAGATTGATTTAGTTTTAAGAGAAAACAAGTAAATGAAAAAGAATACTGAATATTATGAGGATGTTTTCTAGCGAATGAATGTACGCTTAGCAAAATTTTGTATCTGGCCCTCATGTCTCATGGAAACAATCTGATGAAGAGAAATTGACTGTCTGGTTCTCATGTCTCTATGGAGACAATCTGATAATGATAAATTGGTTACATCCTGGTGGAGAGTGATTAGGTGGGTAAAAACAACAAAAGAGAAACTGGCTAGGAGATAATGTTCTCTGAAAGCATTCAGGGGTTTTCCCAGCTGGGAGAGCAATAAAGATAAGACAAAACCAGTTAGCACTTAGAAGAAGCACAGGCTGCACCATGCATCTTAGCATGAATAACCTTTCATTTAGGTTAACTCAAGTCTATGAATGTGGCTATCAGTTTGGGACATTGGTTTCTATTAGGAGGGTAAAACGTCATATATTTGAAGATGTACATAGTTTTGTGTAGTAGTATTAAATTAATAGTTTTTTTGGGGGGTACTGAGGTTTGATTTCTGTTTGAGGGCTTTTAATAAAGCAAAACATTTTGTAAGATGGGACACATGCTTAAATGGATATGATAAGAAACAACTATATAAAAGTTCAACCTGCCAAACAGTGCATGCATGTAACACAAAAACTGGAACTAGACATTTAACAAAAAATGTATTGCATATAAAAGGTGTGAATAATAACTTTTTAATTCAATGATGCTTTCTGTAATTTCTTTAAATGTCAATGGTCCCACAGATAAATACAAAAAGAAAGAATAGTGAACTAAAGAATAATGAACTATCTTAAAATGTAGTGTGCAAATAGCTATGCTACAGGAGACACACTTTTAAGGTTTTCAGGATGGTTATTCAGTGGAATATCTGGGATAAAAGGAAAAGAGGAGTACGTATATTAAATGCAAGAGGATTACCAATAGTGATAGAAGTGGATAAAAAAGATAATAATGTCAGATCTATAGTGCTAAGGGGCTACTGGCAAGGGAGGAGGATTACACAGGCATGTATTTATATTCCATCTAAAATTGCTATAACAGAGCTTAAGAAAATTCTGGGAGATTAAATAAATAAATAAATACTGTTAGACTTGAAGTTGTTTGTTCAAAATATATCTTTGAGACTGATGTATGGCAGATCTGCTGAGCTGTCAGCCCTGTTCAAAAAACTAGTCATTTTGTACCCATTAACGCACCCTTAGTAGAAGCCTTTTCAAAGCTATGTGAAGATGAGATTTATGAGTTATTTAATGACTGTGATGGGAAGTATGAACATAAAGTTTTGTATTATTTGAACAAAGAATAACTGGCTGCTTTAAATGAACTGGTCAAGCATGATGATTTATACATACGACCAGCAGATAAGGGTGGGTCCATCATAGTGATGGACACAGTAGCTTATGTGAGAGCTATGAATGATACGTTACTGGATGTGACAGTTTACCTGGTTTGTGATTTGGAGCATATCTCATCCAGGATAGAGAGACTGAAATCTTATCTCTATCACCTTCTGTTAGAAGGGAGGATAGGCAAGGATCTGTATTATTATTTTTGTGTTGATCACCCCAAAATACCTGTAATTTATTGGTTTCCTAAGGTGCATAAGTCTCTGATTAATTCACCAATGAGACCCACAGTATCTGGAAGAGGTTGGGCTACTGAGACCATTTCAATCTACATAGATAAATAACTTAGGCCTCTAATAGATAAAGTAGATACTATATTATTAGACACAAAACACTTTCTCAAAGGTTTAGTGAGCCTGTCTGAAACAAATGGTGACCTAGATTATATTCTAGTGACTATGGACGTGGTGTCACTATTCACATGCATTCCAAATGATACAGGTATTGATTTTATCAGTTTTTGACGGTAAGATCAGAATTCAAATAAAACAAATAAAGTTGAACTGCTGTGTTACTTATTAGAGCTCATTTTGACTAATAAATTCTTCATATCTGATGACAAATATTTTATTCAGAAAGTGGAAGTAGCTATGGGGACCTTGTGTGCAAACAGTTATGCGAACATGGTGCTTGCCCAATGGAAGTACACATATGCTTTTAATGATTGTAACCTATTTAAGGAAAAGTTTTATATTACAATCGTTTTGTGGACGATGTGTTTCTTTTGTGAGGAAGTACTACCCAGGAGCTGAGGTCCTTTGTTGGTTATTTAGAGAGCACTACAGATTTTTTTGAGGTTCACATACAGTGAATCAAATATTAATATTAATTATTGATGTCAGTGTTCAGAGGGTACAAGGTGGCTTAGTCACCAGAATATTTGAAAAGCCCTGCAAGGTAAACAACAAGCTACACTCTAAGAGTATGCACCCCAAGAAGACTAAAATGAATGCTATGAAAGGGCAGTTTTACTGGTCAACAAGGTTACATCATAGAGATAGTGACATGCACGTCCATTCTGATACTCTGTTTGATGAATATAAACAAAGGGGGCATACACAGTCTGATGTTGGAACAGCACAGAATGATGTGATTGTATGTAGATCTGACAGAGCTAGACCTTACTACAGTACAGAGAATGTTGGTATGTCAGAGCGCCCTGAGTGGAATGATACCCTTAGGATGTCTATTACGTATTCAACTGGGAGGCAACTCCCAGATATGCTCTGAGTTAGTGCAAAATGACAAGAAATACACTGAACCCACAGACATTGCCAACATCCAGGCAGAAAGGTTCAGTGCAAAAACTGCAAATGTCTATCCCAACAGAGTGTAGCCTTCCTGAGATCACAGATGCACAGGTGAGAGCTGCCCTCTCCAAAGCAAAAAACACAGCATCAATGGGACCAGACAGTGTCCCGGGCTGTGTCTTACATGAGCTCAAAGAAGAACTAAACCCTCATATAAAGTCACTGTTTATCTCAGCCATACTACAGGATATGTATCCAAGGAATGGCGTACAGCAACAGTGGTGCCGCTCCACAAAGGTGGTGCCACAACAGACCCCATAAACTATCACCCTATAAGCCTGACTAGCCTGGTCTGCAAAGCTATGGAGCGTATCATCATGGAAATCATAAACAAAGACATTGGGAACCTCCAGACACTGGATCCTACCCAATTCGGCTTTGTTAACGGCAGATCTTGCCTCTTGAATCTGGTAGACTTCTTTGAAACCGTTACCAAAGCCATAGATAAAGGGAAGGTAGTCCACACAGCCTACCTGGACCTTGCAAAAGCCTTCGACACAATACTCCACTCGGGCATCATAAATAAGCTCACCAGCTTAAATATCAACCCCTATGTCACAAGATGGGTTGCAAACTGGCTCAGGGATAGAACCCACATGGTCAGAATAGCAGGTGCTATGTCAGACTCCAAACCAGTTACAAGTGGTGTCCCACAAGGCTCAGTCCTGGAACCTCTCTTGTTCGGTATATACTTCTCTGAGGTACAGGCTAACACGGGTGGACTATGGCTGACCAAGTTCGCAGATGACTGAAAACTGGGTGCCATAATCGACTCTCCTGCTGACACAAGCATCCTCCAAAAGGGTCTCACAGAGATGGATAACTGGTGCCAGAGTCATGGCCTAAAGCTAAATGCCAAAAAGTGCATAGTCATGGCCTAAAGCTAAATGCCAAAAAGTGCATAGTCATCCCCTTTGGGAAAAACAAAGTGCCCACAAATTACCACATAGGTGGTAATCCATTAGGTACGGAAGAAGTAATTAGGGACCCAAGTAGATAGCAATCTCTCCTTTGACAATCACGTTGCCAAAGTGGTTAGAAAGACCTTCTATATAGCCCACCTTATCACGAAAGGGTTCACATCTAGATCAAGAGAGGTCATTGTGTCCCTCTACTCATCACTTATCAGGCCCATAATTGAATACAATGCCCCATTTGGGATGTACCTTACCCGACACCTGCAGCAACTGGAAAGACCCCAAAAGTATCTCACCAAGAGGATCAAGGGGCTCAAACAGATGCCCTATGCAGTTCGGCTAAAGAAACTCCAGCTCTACTCAGTTGCGTACTACCTACTCAGAGGCGATCTGTGTCTGACATATAAAGCCATGTCCAACCCAGAATTAATGGACATGCTTCACCTCAGGAAAACCAAATCCCTTAGAGCTACACGCTCCAGGGACTTGAACCTCAGCACAGAAATAAATAGGACATGCTGGAGGGACAGATTCATATCCCAGAGGCTCCCCTCCCTCTGGAACAAAATCCCAATCCATGTTAGGCAGAGCCCCTCACTGACCCTCTTCAAGAGAAATCTTGACGAGTGGATGGGAGATCGTAAGTTTACCCCTGGGATCTCTTCTGTGTCCCTGCTTGACAGAGGTACAGTAAACTAACCTTAAAAGGGCTACCTTCTGTGACCTACTATACAGAGGCACAGTCAACTAATCTAAAAGGGTGGTGAAAGCCAAACGCACTCTGGCTAGGCTTATAAATGCCCTAGGGCAGATAGCCTAGTATCAACCTATGAACCTATGAACTGATGTGGACACTGTATGTAATATAATTAAAAGACATTGGAAAGTCCTCACCTCAGACCCCAAGTTCAAGGATGCCTAAGATGAACAACCATGTTTTATCTATAAGAATAATGTCTCTTTGAAGAAATGCCTGTGTTATAAACCTCTATCACTGAACAGTGAAGTCAATACAGCCACACCAGGGACTCGTGCATGTGGAGAATGCAATGTCTGTAGTTATATTGGGACTGACAGTGTTTTTATGCATTCTATGAATGGACATTTGTATATTTATGTTTATATTTATTTACGTTTATATTTTTGATGTATCTGCTAATTGTAATAGCAACAATTTAGTATACCTGGCAGTATGTGAAATATGTGGTTCCTACTATGTGGGTATGACCACTAGACAATTAAAAAATCGAATCAGGGAACATGTATATACCATCAATAGAAAGGATGACAGAAATGCTCTTGCCAAGCATGTACTGAAAGAAGGGAATGAGCATGTTTAAATTTTTGGTTTTGGATCTTGGCAAAATAACAGGAAGAGGCGGTGATGTTAAGATCCACACTGAGTGCTTAGAAATTAAATGGATATATAACTTGGCTGCAAATAGAGGCAAGGGTTTAAACTGCAGTGTTCCCTTAAAGCCTGCACTGAGATCTAGGGCTTTAAGGTAATTGAGCCTATTAAGTGTTTAATTACTATCTTATAAAATCATGGTGGATTGTGTGCATGGTAGATCTGATAAAGCAACATTTGCTTCAAAAGCGCTCATCTCATTTGTTTCATTTGGATTTACTGTGGCTTTACTGTGGATTTTATCATGTTTTATTATTTTTTATTAAAGAGTACTGCTACACACTGGACTTTGTCGTTTTCCAAATAAATAAATAAATACAAATAATCAGTTTTCAGCAAGGAATATTACTTATAGGTGGGGACTGGAATTTGATTTGCAGCAGTGAAGATGCATCTGGGAGGCCCAGAAGTGAAATTATAATAAAGGAGGGTACACGTTTGAAGAAATTTATGAAAATGTTTGGCATGGAAGATGTCAGTTCAGTAACAGGAGCATGGAGTGAATTTACATATTATTCCCCACGATATAAAAACTGGGCTAGGCTAGACAGAATTTACATTTCACAGAAAATGTGCATTTAATTGAAGGTCTTGATGTGCACCTAAGAACTATTTCAGATCAAACACCAGTAATAACTAAAATAAAAACACAGGGTAATGAAATAAAAATAAGACACCGGTGCTTTACTATTTATTAAAAAGAGAGGAATTTAAAGAATGGGTAGTGGAGATTATTCAGGAGCTATTCAAGAGGACAGAAATTATGTCTGAAAATATAGCTAGGGAGAGGGATAAAATTAAGGAGGAGTTTAAAAATAGGGTGGAAATAAAAAAGGGAGCTGTGGTTAAAATGCAATAAGAATTATTTACAGGGACTGACAAATGTTATAGTATTGCAGAATAGAGGGAATCTCACAAAACAAGCAAAGGAACACCTGCAGAATGCTAAGCATAAAATAAGGGATTACCTCAATAATATACACACGTTTAGAAGGATTGCTGTTAAGCAACTGTTTTTTTGATAATACCACTAGAGCACAAAAACTTTTAGCATGACTCAGGCAATAGAAAGTAGAAAGGGCTGTCGCCAAGCTTAGAGACCTATAGCAAGGAAGGTAACAAGAGATCCTGTAGAGGTATTAGAAATATTTCAGAAATTCTATGAAGGTCTGTATAAAGCAGAGAAATATGGAAATCTAGAAAAGATACAAATGGAAATGTTTTTGGAAGAATTAAATATGCCAAGATTAGAGGCAGATGAGGCTCGATTACTAACAGATATGATAGGAGGAGATGAGATAAAAAAATGTGATGTATAACGAATCTACAGGAAAGTTCCCAGGAACAGATGGTATTCCTGTGGAAGTTTAGAAGCTGGGAGCGAAAAAAACTGATAAAGATCTGGAAGGTTTTAACAGTATTTAAGAGGAGGAGAAGTACCAATATCCTGGAAGAAAGCAGTGGTAGCTGTAATACCTAAAGAGGGTAAAGATCTATCAGATCCAGCTTCATACAGGTCCGTTTCAATAATAAACCATGGTTATAAAGTGTTCATGTTTATAATGGCTAAAAGAATGGCAAAAGTAATGCCACAATTGACAGATATGGATCAATGTGGCTTTGTGGAGGGGAGGCAAACATTTGACAATATTAACAGAACATTGATAAGCCAAAGGGAAGCAGAATATAAAAAAAATGCCATTGTTGTTTGTGGGTCTTGATGCAGAGAAAGCATTTAACAGAGTAGGCTGGGACTTTATGAGCACTGCAATGGAAGCATTTGCATTTCCTGAAAAAAAATTATAAGGTTGATTAGGAGGATATATGAGGGATCGGAGGTGAAAATTAAAGTGGGCGGGGTCCTCTCTGATAATTTCTGTTTGAGAAGAGGAACCAAGCAAGGGTGTCCTCTTTCCCCTTTGTTATTTGCATTACATTTAGAACTACTGGCAAAGAAAATAAGACTCAGAAATTCAGGGATATAATTGGTATGGTAGTCAAGAAAAGTTGGCTCTTATTTGCAGATGATATTATTTTAAACCTGACAAAACCAGAAAGAGACATTACAGAGTTTTGCAACATTTTTGGGACAGTTTCATATCTTTTTGGGATACAAAATTAATGAAGCTAAAACAAAGGCAATAGCAATAAATTATTTACCCACATATGAATTGGTTCGGCAACATCCATATTTATGGGAACATGATAAAATTAAGTATTTAGGAGGAAGGGTTAAAAATTATTCTGATGTCGCAGCTAAGGATATGTGGGAAAGACTAAATAAAAGATAATACAAAAACTGAGAAAATGGAAGCTTTGTTATATGGACATGGATAGTAAGATACAAGCACTTAAAATGTTTTTAGTCCCATTAGTCTTATACACAGGTCAGGCATATTTTTACCAATCAGAGGAGAAATTTTGGATAGCAATTAATTAAGAGCTGAAGGAATTTTTCTGGGAGGGGAAGACAGCAAGAGTCAAGTGGGATAAGATCCAGTAGAACAAGACAGATTGGGATTAACAGACAAGGTATTTCAGAGCTACACGGTTAAGGTTCCTATACATAGCACAAGTAGAAAAATATAATTCAAAGTGGAAAGGGATGATGATGATGAAACAGGGGGAAGCTCAAGAAACAAGGAGAGACTGGGATTTTGGATGCAGGCCTTTAAGGAAAATAATAATAATCAGACAGAATATTATATCTATAAAGTAGCAGAAAGTATCTTAAGAACTAAACCAACATGGGAATGGAGAAAGCAGATTCTGCCAATAGGGATGACTGCAATTAGGGATATAGACAATAGGCAAGAGGGGGCTGGAATTTATTGGAGAAAACTGGCAAATGAACCAAGGTATTGGGAGCAAATAACTAGACAGGGAAATATGATAGAATGGGAAGATGCCAATAATTTATTTGGACTGCAGGTTAAAGATTGCCTTCCCTATCAAAGATTGATATCAGAGTATAGGCAAAGAGAAAGAAAAAGAGGGGTCCTAAACGAAAGACTGACACTGGTAGACTTTTTAGTAGAATCTAGAACAGAAGCTGTCATTAAAAAAGGAATAATTAGTACAGTGTATAAAATATTGCGTGATACTATACGAATCTATCAGAGGAGGTTAGAAAGGATTGGGCAGAGAGATTGGATAAGCAATTCACAAAGAAATAATGGGAAGCTATATGCATGTCTCCCAAATATGCAACAAAATCTAGAAGATTTAGGATTTTTGCTTGGAAATGTTTACATACTGTAGATATTTGTATACCCCAAGCAGACTCCAGGGAATTTTTTCTCAGGGAGACAGCAAATGTTGACGATGTGATGGGGAACATATTTTTTGGGAGTGTTGTAAGTTGGCAGACTTATTCCCTGTGGGATGCACTGTCAGAGATGCTGGGCTGGCAGATTAGTGTGACAAGGGAGATGATTTTTCTGAGCTATGATACAGAATTGGAATTGCCTAGACATGGTAAGGCCTTAATGTATCTAATTATGGTGGCTGCCGAAAAAGCAATTACTAAAAAATGGAAATCAAAATCTAAACCAACTATGCTAGTAGTAGTGAATATAGTAACAGGGATAAAACAACTGGAATTGAGATCTTTAGAAAAGGGTAGGAGCAAACTACATAGGAAAAAATGGGAAGTTTGGCAACAATACATATGGGGAGGAAAGAGGTTTAAAAGAAGGCAGGATTTAAATGAGCTATGTAAAATTTGACTGAAAATGACTGCGTAGATTATAAGTGATGTATAATGTTTGCAACTGGGAGTGTTTCAGTATCATTTGTGACGTAAAATGTGTGCAACTAGAATTGTGTTGGTGCAGTTTGTTTTCATTCATATAAATGTTTGATCACCTATGTCATAGGTGATGGTTTAATACAGATGTTTCATCTTTTAAAAAAGGGCAGGAACTGAGTAATTTATGTAATGTTGCTTAGGTTATATGATGTACAACAATATATGTGAAGTATAATGCTTGTAAAAGTTGACTTATCAATACAGTTTGATTATTTTTATACAAGTGTAAATTTACCTATGTTACTAGTGATAATTCAATAAAGGTGTTTAAAAAATAAGAAAATTTGAGATAGCTGCTAAATGAACCTTTATAAAAGACTGGGTGGCCATGTCATGAAATATAGATGCTAGAAAATCTATGATGTATGGAAAGGACCTGAAAAAAGGTGGAGATTCCACTGGGAGGGCCAAATAGAAAATCTTTTCTACTTACTTTTGTACATTTTTCTGATAGATGGTCTCCAGGATGATGTAAGAATGTGGGTTATTTGGGAATAAAGCCTGGACTGCCTAGCCATCATTGGAAGTGGAGAAACCAAGAGTTAACTTGACTGCCTGCATGACCAGATAAGGCAATCTGTACAGGTGAGACAGAAGGTCTGGCTCAGAGTCCAGCACCATAGGGGGTATATCAAATGAGACCAAAGGAAGGGAAGCCACATCTGCCAAGGCCAGAAAAGGGATGATAAGAATGACTGTGATCTTCCTCTCTGATGCTTTCTGCTGAACCTTTGGGATGAGAGGGATAGGGGAAAACATACAGGAGTCTGGGGGTGGGGGAGCAAATGTGGGTGAGAGCATCTTTTGGTGACTCCCCCTCCTGTGGGGTCAGGACAAAAAAGCCTGCTGCATTTTGTGTTGTGGGGGAAAACAAAGAGATCAGAGCATGGATGGCCCCAGAGGGGGAAAATCTGCTCTGCCAGTGTCTGACTGTGGGACCATGAGATAGGAGTACAGACCAGGTCAACCTGTCTAATAGAATACTGAATTTTCCCGAGATGTGCACTGGTATCAAAAAGCGATCAGAAGATATTGTCCACTGCCACTCTCTCATCTCTTCTCTGCATAACAGATAGGAATATGTTTTTCCCTGCTTGTTGATGTACTACACTACCACTATGTTGTCTGTTTAGATGGAAATCACCTCAAGAAGTAGGACATCCTGAAAAACCTGCAACTCTAGGAGAATTGCTCTCATCTCTAGAACACTGATGTCAAGACCTGGCCTTGGAAGGGGACCTTGTGCCTTGGATAGTCTTTCACAAATAATGCTCCCCTCCCTACCCAAGTTAGGAAGCAGCAGTGGCCACTGTAGCATTGGGAGGGGAAGAGATAAATGGGTGACCTTGAGATACCTTGGGGATTGAATCCACTATCATATGTGTGTCTTACATACGTTTCTTAAATGAACTAGAAGACACATGGGTTGGTACCTGACAGACCATTGTATGGAAAGTATCCATTATAAAAAAACAAGTAATCTCCGTGGTATCCCTGAAGTTTCAAACAATCCACTAAACAAGTATTGTGGGTCCAAAAACAAAACAGTGTAAGAAACTTCTCTGTGTGGAAGATTTTTAGTCCATATATCTCTAGTTAATCACTGTATCTTAATCAGATCCGACAATAGCAGTAGAAGTAGCAAACTTAAACTCGTCTTAAGTCAAAAAAATAATAAAAAATATATAATTTGAAATATTGTACAGAATTACTAAGTATTCAAAAGTAATCCAAGCAAGGTAGGCAGTCTGTTTCCAGTCGAAAATCCTTTAAGTACACAGACAAGTGATCCAAGTAAAACAAAAACAGAGTAATAGTTTCCTCACAAGCTTTCTAAATATATATATATATATATATAAATATATATATATATATATATATATATATATATATATATATATATATATATATATATATATCAATATAAATATATATATATATATATATATATATATATATATATATATATATATATATATATATATATATATACATACTTTTTATCAGGCAAAGGAGTGGTTTATTGGGGTTCAGGTGCCTAAGCAGCGAGACATTTGCCTGTGATACATTTGACTGGGGACATATGGCTGAAGTGACATTCAGCTGCAGAGAAATATGGCTGTTTGCAAATTCCTTGTGGGTAAAGAGAAGCATACGCTGCCATGTCCACAACTTCAGTAACCAAATGCACAGGGGGAAAACAATGTTCATGGTCCCCAAGGGAACATGAGACAACAGGCAATATGGCAAGCATCAGCAACAGGCTGGCCAGAGGGCATGTCAGTATCAGTAAAAATGCAGTGCACAATGGGCAGTGCCTTTATAATTGGAGTGTGTGGACCACTACCCCCTTCTAGGGAACATTAGCTAAAACACATACTGGAGCATAAATGTGACTACAGTATCCTGCATGATTTCCTCCATGCTGTAGCATACTTCTACATGCTGTAGTTACATAAGTATGTACTGTACACTGAGCACAACCCTCATTACTTCTTCTGCCACCATTCATTTGGTTATTAAAGCTGTAAGTGTGGCAGGGTGTGCTTCTCTTTGCCCACAGGGAATTTGCAAACAACCATACTTCTCTGCAGCTGAATGTCACTTCAGCCATGTGTCCCCAGTCAAATGTACCACAGGGAAATGTCTTGCTGTCTAGACGCCTGAACCCGGTTTATTGTGCTGTAAAACAAAGTGTTATTGGTACACATGTTAAATTCACATCCCTTCCCCCATCAGTGTGACATTCGAGCTGGTCCTGCCCTACTTAGTAGCTGTCATAATAATATAACCATTATGTACTTTAAATAAAATTTATAATGATGTGATACCTCTTATTTAACCAGATTATTAAGTAGATTATTAAGTCTGTGATTTTATCCAAGACAATATACTACAAGGCTGGAAATATATCAACCTTAGTCAATTTGGCAATCAAAAAATATATATAAATATATACATATACACTTTGTATGTAAAAAAATCAATTGTAAAAATCATATGTTTTGAAAGTATCCATTATAAAAACCTTGTGTGGTATCTGGCTAGGAGAACTAAGGTGAGGGAGACAGCCATCCTAGTATCTGAAGAATCAATCTGGCTAGTGCATTGGTGGCATCCAACAAGACAGAACCTTTAGTGCCTAGTTTTGTAGGATGGACAAACTGTTCTCTGGAAGTCTTGCTATCTGTATCATGCTATCTAGATTAGACTTTATGAATTTCAATGTCTGGACCAGGAGAAACTGGGATTTATCTAGATTCACTATGATACGCAATAGGGAGCAAAGACAGAGCAAGAAGTCTCTGGCATGAATGAGAAGAGTCCTGATAAGAGCAGTTTTTAACCAGATGTCCGGGTAGGGGAACACTTGGAACCCTTGCAGTCTAAGATGAGCAGCAACCACTGCCATACACCTGATGAACACCTGGAGGGGGGGGGGTGTGGACGCCAAAGGGAAGGGTCCTGAACTGAATATGACTGGCTCCCAGCTGGAAAAGGAGAAACCTTATGGATCACCAGTCCATCATAATGTAGTAGCATGCATCCTAAAGGTCTACTGAGCACATCTAGTTGTTCTTACTCAACAAGGGGAGGAGGGACTGAAACATGACCATTCAGAACTTCACGTCTTTAACATATTGATTGAGATGACTGAGATCCCCAATCTTTTAAGGCACCAAAAAGAATCTTGAGTAAGTTCCAGATCCGTGTTGGTCAGGTGGGACCTCCTGGATGATTTCCTTGTTCAGTAGCTTTTTTTTTGTTTTTTTTTTTATTTATGCAGCAGCTGATTTTCTTTGAGAGGGTGGAGTGTATGGAAGTTTCTTTAACACTGGAAGAGAACAAAGAAAGGTGATAGAGTAGCCACCTGTTATAACCTTCCAAACACATACATCTTTGGTGATGGATGTCCAGGCTTCTGTGTGCAGCCACAAGTCTCCTCCAACTGCTTCCAGAGTGCAGCAGTCAGGAAACCTTCAGGAGAGCTAACAAGACCTCTCAGAGAAAGGACCCAGGAAGCCTTGAATCTACAGGCATCCAGTTTTTTATCTGCCTTCTGGTTCCTGAAGAAGGACCTAAGTAGAGAAGAAAACTGTATTCCTAAGGCAGAAAGGGTCTTCTTGTCTTGCTCACTCCTTGAGAGCGTGATTTTGACTTTTGGTCCAAAAAGGGTCAGACCATCAAAAAGGGCATTCACAAAGGACATCTTGAAGTGTTCCGAAAGTCACATAAGTGCATCTAAGCATGTTTACTTACTGTAATGCATGTACCTGGGGATCTTGGTATGACTTCGGCAGGGTTTGAAATCAGGTGCATAGAAACTTTGGAAAGGGATTATAGGATAGCCCGCTGTGAGTCCAAAGTCTTTTTGTACTCTGCAGCCAGAGACCTGAGAGAGATTTGGGGAGCTCCTTGGTCAAATCTCTCTGAAATTGTGCCACATGTGCCAAGTAATTCAGCGACCTCCAGCAAAGGTAACTGAAGCATAAATCCACTTCCAAAACCTGTCCAATGCCCTAGAATCCCTCTTAGGGGGATGAACAGTGAAACTCTCTTCAGGCAGCTCCTTCTTTGTGGTTGCCACTAGCACTATGGTGTCAGTCATTGGACCCTTCCTCTGATTGTGGTCAATCTATGTGCAACTAGAAATTTATCTGGTTTATGTGGTATTGGTTCAGCCACATCTGGCTCCTTCTATGCCAGCCTAGAGATTAAGTTAACAATCTCATCCACGGGAGAGACCACCTAAGAAGAAGCTGGGCCAGATCCAAAAGCCTCAAGAAACACTAATTCCTCTTGGGAGAGGGCTTTGTAGGACCAATCGCCTTTCTGTTTCAAGAGTTTGAGGATTTCCACAAATGAGACATGCTCAATTGGTGATCTGGGGGGACCCTTCTCCTTCATCAAAATCAGTGTCTTCAATGAGCAGCTCCTGTACAGAGTTGATGCACCTCCTCTTGCACATGTGTTTTTGAGGAGCCACTGCAGTGGGATGCTCCAGAGAGAACACATAAGAATGAGGGCAGCCTTGAATGAGGACTGTCTTGAGGCTTGACTGAACCAGCTGTCCCAATGGGAAATGAGTAACAGGATTAGAATCCAGGGCTTTTTGCTGGGGAATGGGCAGCGTTGAGAACATAAGGGAAGTTCACTCGCCAGAAATAGAGTGCGCTCTTTCAACTGCCTAGAAAGCAGAAGCCGAGAGGAAAAGCAAAACAACCACAGTTGCAGCTGAAGTATCCAAACCAGGTGGGTCTCAATATCTGACCCGGCTCTGTTTCCAAGGCTGATAGACCCAAGCTATCTAGCAGTAAATCTCTGAGTGAAAGGGAAGACTACAAACAACTTCAGAGTCTATCCCCTACCCATGGGTCTGGTGCCGACACTTTGGCTCTGAGTACTGTCTGGATATGAGGAGCTTGACACCAGACAGATCACAGATGTCGCCAGAGAGGAAGACAACCAAGTCTTCATATCCGACGAGGCCAACCCTTGGGTGGAGTTTGAATCTAAAATCCTTGGATCCAGAAGATGGACTGGAATAGGAGTGACCATAGGGAGAGGAAAAGGACCAAAGCTCATGGGTGACAGAGGTCAGAGCCAGGAGAGCCCCTAACTAAATATGGGTCCTGGGGAATTTCTCATCATCCTATCCACATCTGCTTTTGTCAGACTTCTGGTAGACTGGGTTGTTCTGATGGAGGAAGAAGAAGAAGGAGTTTTGGAAGATTTGCGTATCAGTCTTTCTTCCAAGAAGGGGGGGCAGAGTCTAGGGGACACTGACTCCAGAGAAATCTCAGCTCTGGCAGAGGTGGAGTTCGGGATCCTATAACTGTAGAATCCAATGAAGATATTGAATCTCATGGCTCTGAAAGTTTGGGGATCAGAGCTGAAGAAGCCATTGGAGAAGATGGGCAGTCAAGGGAAATGCTTCCTAGTTTCTTTATCCTTTTCCCTGGGCTTGTCACTGCGCTTTTCTCCTTTATGTCTTCTGTCTGAGGACTTCTTGGCAGACGGGGAAGCTTCATAATCAGAAGACAGAGACTGGGACGAGTCTCCCACTGGAGCTGGGAAAAGTCCCTTCAACACCAATTTGTTCCAGTGTTCAATGATTGCCCGCTGGCCCAGCCTGGTACAAATGGTACTCTTTTCATCAAGATGAGAGGCACGCAAACAGTAGACACACTTTGGATGAGCATCCAAATCAATAATAACAGACTCCTATTAGAGTAGTAAAAACACTACAACTATCAGAAAGGGAAAAGGGAAGAAGAAGGCTCAACGACATGAAATAAGAAATTATTTTTATTTATTTATTTTTAGGTAAGGGGAGTGATTTAACGAAAGAAGACCTATATCAGGAGATTATATATGTAATAATATCTAAATATACATAAACCAAAACACTTTGTCACTTAGCTGAGGGAAGCCTGAGCAAATGGGATCCCATCTGATCTCTACAAGCAGCAAACAAGATCTAAGGTAATGTTGGGGAAGAGTCTGAACTTTGGATCCTAAAGTTTAGAGTGCTGAAGTCAGATCCGACGTTGGATTTGAAGATGCATCCACTGAGGAAGGAATGGAAGATACAACATCAGATACTGTTTTTCACTTGTCTTCTATCATGAAAAAGATAAGTCTGAAGTTTCCCCGCTGGGGTACTGGGAAAGGGTTGAGAGGAAGTTGATAAACTTTGGAAGTTCTCTGGCTATATCTGCCGTTTGCTGCTAAATATGAAATCGGATTGATTTTCTTTCCTTTGTGATTTTTTTAATGATAATGCTGTAAAGGAGATCAGTCTTCCTCTCAAAACTTTTTTCGTCACATAACTCTTTTGAAATTGTATAGTAAGTTCTGTCCTGAGACTACAATAATATCAGCCAGCTGTCCAAACAAAAAGTCTTGTCACTGGAGCATTTACAGGTCTTATTGTAATACTGAGATTCTAACACTGTTGTAAGCCATACAAATCTTCCCAAAACTACAGAATCACTAAATTAATGACAACCAGGATTCATTTTATTTCTCTTCATCTTGATTTTTGGTAAGCAAATTTATCTTTTGCGCCTCTGCTTTTATTTTTAGTGGGATAAAAACTAACATTTACAACATTTCTTTTTAAAGTACATCAATTCCAGTTAATTGATTAAAATACCAAATGATGTTTTAACCTTTAGTGAGCTTATTTAAAAAAAAAATTAAAAGAAATACCACTGAAGCAGGCTCAAATGCTGTGTCGAAAAAAGACAAAAATGAATAAATCCAATAAAAACAGACACAGTCCCGACCGCAGTATCCAGTACTAAAAGATTTTACTTCAAGTGCAACACAAGCGCTTTCACTATAATCAGGTGTTTATAATGCACAGTAAAACACATCTCATATAAAGCACTAAGGTAACAATCACATACAAAATACCAGCATATAATTTAATAGCACACAAAAACATAAATAAAACCTAAATACATTAGTGAAAGTTGCACTATCTCCTCAAGGGTCTATTTTTAAGTCGGGGTCTCAGGGGTACAGATTCATTAAGGCCATGCTCTGAGTCCTCCCTCAACCTAACAATCCATGTAGACTCTAAGTCTTCAGTCTTATTAGCTATATCACCTAACCTGGAACTCTCTCATATTCTACCAATAACCAAGAACTTGAACATATAGGTGTCATCTGTGTTTGTGACATGTTTAGCCAGTGCATTAACCTTGTTGTGTTTATTTATATTGTAAACATGTTCTCTTACACGTTCTTTAAATTTTCTATTGGTCTTCCCTATATAGAATCCCATACATTTAACATAATAAGCAAGATAAACCACATGTTTAGTCAAACATGTGGCATGTACTTTAAAAGTGTACATTTTCCTCTGGTCAGGATGATAAAATTCAGCACTGGTGTCAATATAAGGACAAAAATTGCACCGCCCACATGGCCTAGTGCCATTTCCACGATCTTCAGTAGAGGTTCCCTTGGGATAACATAGTCTCCTTTTTAAGGACTTGCTATTCCTAAACTGAAACCTAGGTTCATCATCTATAAATCTGGTTGCATCAGGATCAGTAACAAAAAATTTCCGATGCTTCCTAATGATGTCTATATACTGCGAGACATCAGTAGTATAGCTCAAAGGAACCCTAGGTTTCATACCACCAACCTATTTTCCACCCAACCAACTTTCCTTCTCCCATCCGAAAAGTACGGTTTGGCCTGACTATGCCTCATTCCCAATAAATAAACACAACAAGGTTAATGCACTGGCTAAACATGTCATGAACACAGATAACACCCATATGTTCAAGTTCTTGGTTACTGGTAGAATATCAGAGAGTTCCAAGTGGGCTTCCACTCATGAGGGTCTTTCCAGGATCTGCTTAGTTTGTCTACCACTGTGTCTTTCTCTGATGGAATGTATGATGCCTGAAGAGCCAGAGAATACTGTAGAGATGCTCTCAAGGGGAGCAGAAAGAGAAGAAAAGGCAAGAGTTAAGGTGTGCTCTGTGACTCAACACACTCATTCCTTTGCAAGGCATTGATTCTTTTTCAGAATGGAACCCCTCTTATTTGGTTTTGAAGAATTAATTCTCCTGCCATTTCCTTTATGTCCTTGACGTTTGTTTGGCTGATATTTTTGTTCTGCCCCTTGTAAGAAGGAGCTTTATTTGGGAAGAACTTGGGTACATGAAACATCTGGACACCCCATGCATTAAACTGCTTCTATCATCCCACTGTTTGAGAATCTGTGTAACTCGAGGTCCAAACACCAATTCAGAACTTAAAGGTGCATTTAAAAATTTCAGTTTTTAAATCATCAGAGAAGTTCTGATTAGGTACCCGAGCATACCATCTTAATAGAGCAGTAGAAGCAGCACTTCTTGAGACTCTATCTGCATATTCAACCACACCTCTCAAAGCACGTTTTGAAAAAAGAATCAAATTAGAAACAATTTCATTCATACAAGATTTTTGCTCTGCAGGTAAGGATGCAGCAAAATCAGCAAAACTGTACGCACACTGCAAAACACATTTCCACATACAGTCTTGGTAATTTAACATTCTAAAGGCAAGATTACTAGAAAGAAACATCCTTTTGCCATGAAGATCTAACCACTTTCCCTCTTTACTGGGAAAGGGGTTGGACTAGATGAAGTCAAGTACTCTTATCTGAGCAGGCATCCAAGGAGACTGCAGCTGGGTCAGCAGTCACATGAGAAAAGTGACTTCTCATACCTGAGAAGACCCTATATTTTCTCTGAACCTTTTTAGGAACTGCTGGAAGAGATACTGGTGTTGTGCTAGCAGCATTATAACTATATTTGGCTGGTAACAGACAGATGGATAGCCAGAGA
Organism: Protopterus annectens; assembly: GCF_019279795.1. NCBI lineage: Eukaryota > Metazoa > Chordata > Ceratodontiformes > Protopteridae > Protopterus > Protopterus annectens. The sequence continues at coordinate 87,201,756 of NC_056739.1, read as the reverse complement.
ATTCGTCATCTAATCCTCTACAATGTCACATACCTTACCTAGCTTGGGGTAGCTCCAGAATGCTCCCAAGCAAAAACATCACTAACTCTATTAATCATTTGAGGGAAACTGAGCACTTGTTTGGACTTAAGCTCAAGTTCAATATCCAAAGAATCAGAGGGACTGTACTCAGTGCCAACAAGGAAATCACCATTGTCCTTGTCAAATTCCTCATCATTCACTGCAACAACAGAAAGGTTTCCAGCCACACTAGCACTAGAACCACGTATGAGAACACAACCACCAGAATTAGTGGTCTATACACACTCTTAGCCAAGGAAACCACATCAGCCTTGTAAACAGCTATAATCTGATAATATGTTGTATGATGAAGCTTCCGTTTATTTTTCTTGTGAACTTGACTAAAATATCTGGAAACAGATTACTATTTCTGGCACGGGGTCTCTTACCCGGACTACTCTGGCACCTAATGGGTTTGGTTCATCCATACCTGAGCCAGGTACTGGACCAGCCTGAAAGGATGTGTCTAAACCTTATTCATAGTGACTGGCAAAGCTACACTAGAGGGAGACTGGACAATAGTAATTGGTCTGCAGGCCAAGCAGTGGCCTTGACAAAATCACTAACCATAGGTTAAGGCATATATTTTTTTTTTTTTATTTTAGATGCAACCGGATTTGATGAGTGGGGGGAAGGTACCAGAATTAGGAGCCATCAAGTCAGGAGAGAGAATACCAGTCAGAATAATAAACTGTCAGTACCAGATAAAGTATCACAATAAGCAATTAAAATTTATTGTAATAAGTATGTCCCCACTCAGCTAAATTCTTCCAAACTACCTTATTATCACATAAAAAGTTTGAAATGTGTTTGGAATTATTTTACAACTGACAGAAGTTAAAGAATTTCCAGTACACAAAGTCCAAATATCAAAATGACCAGTGTACCAAAAGAGTGTTAAAAATTAGCCTCGCACACTTTAACCATATTAAACTGCCTTAAAATAATGTTTAAACTATATTTTCTTGTCAGAGAGAGTAAAATCTCCACAGTTGTTGTTTGTCTTTTCGGCTTTTCCCAGTTAGGGGTCGCCACAGCAGAACTCCAGTCCGCTAATGATTGGCAGTAGATTTTTTTATGGTGCCGAGTTGCCAGCCCAATGCCCAGTCTTCAACGAAGGCACGCCCATTTACGCATGTCTTTCAAACTTCACTCAACCGCGGGGAGGACATACAGACTCCACACAGAAGGTACTCCAGCCGAGAATCGAATAGGAGAACCTCTTGCTGTGAGGCAACAATGCTACCGCTGCACCACCGCGGCTGCTCCAGTAAAACCTCATTAATGGTAAAACTGCAACCTAAGTTAAAAGCAAATATACAATAAACAATAAATAAATGCTGAAAAAAATCTAAGTTCTGCAATATTTTCCTGTCAAAAGATGAAATTAAAGCAAAATAACAAAAGTAAAGACAAGCATGATTAATTTGTGAATCTGACTACACAAAACAGCCTCTAGTATCTAACACCACACACACACACACACACACACACACACACACACACACACACACACACACACACACACACACACACACACACACACACACACACACACACACACACACACACACACACACACACACACACACACACACTGAGGGAAATACTGAAAGTTCCCTCAGAAACAGTAAAAAAACAAATATGGAAGCCAAACAGACACTGCTACAAGCAGAAATTCCTACACAACTTACTGTAAACACTGACAGAAATAAAACATCAAAATGTATAATATAACGAGAGGGATGGGTCCTCCAAATGGGACTTATCTGAACAGTAAGCCTGAAAAATCAGCTCTGGGTAGACCTCCCAACCGTTCCGAATTACTCGGTTTTTACCAAGTTTTGGGGTCCAAATGAAGGGGTGCCATGATTCCCAAGTGGCATCCCTTCATTTCCAATTTCTCTTTTCTTTTTTTAAAATTTTCGCGCTGTCGGAGCTGACGTCATCACGTGCGCGATGACGTCAGCGCCGTCAGGCTACCAGCCAGTCGGAATTGAGCTCAAGGAGCTTGCATCATCATTTCCGGCTGGCTGGCAGTTAAGTTAACGGTGGGAATGCAACATGGGGAACAGAAGAGGTGGGGATACAGTCAGCGAGCGGATTAATGGCAGCAGCAAAGGGGCCGGGGATATAGCGAGTCCACGGAGCTGGGATTAATGGCAGTAGTCGGGGATATAGTGAGCCCACGGAGCCGGGATTAATGGCGGTAGCAGGCTGGGGGATACAGCGAGCCCTGAAACGGAGCCAGGCCCAGGATTAATGGTGACAGCAGCAGCAACATGAAGATGGAACAGAAGAGGCCGAGAGCACTACTCAGGGTAAGAGTGTGTGTGTGTGTGTGTGTGTGTGTGTGTGTGTGTGTGTGTGTGTGTGTGTGTGTGTGTGTGTGTAGTCTGAATTCAGTGGCTGTTTATGGAAGTTTGTCATGAGAACAACATCTTGTGGGTTTCAGCAGCACATGCATTTAGTGAAAGCTAGCATACTTCACATTTTTATAGTTCAGAAATGCAAATTAATGTGTTAGTTAATTGAATTAATGTGATCTGTAATAAGCGGTTGCATTCTTTGGAAGGCTTTTCTTTGTGTTACTCTTCTGTGAATTACTGCGTTTTTGGGGTCATGTTTCTAACCATAATTTTATAGACACAGTTTTTACAGCTTTGCATCTTTTGATGTGGGCTTGAAACAGAGAACTTAACTGCAGTCTGCTTACTATGCTGACATGCATCTTATGTTGAACAGAGAAGAGACATGTTTGTATAAAGTACTAGTACAGTAGTTAAGAAGTAGTCTTTTACGTTTTCAATTAGACTGCTGTGGGCTTTGAGGACTTGTTAAGAATAGGGTTTTTTTTGCATTATGCAAATTTATATTACAGGCTTCTTAAAAGAATTGTCTGAAATATTTTTTTTCTGAAACAAGGATTGCATTTTTAAATCAAGTGCCTAACTGGTCTGTTTTTATTTACTTGGTCACCAACCATCATTTTCTCCTTCATTATTACACAAATTAGTAACTGAGGGGGAAGAGGCACAAGTGAATGAAGGACTTGAAAGTAGGGAAAGTTTTGAAAATGCTGCCTTGGTAAAAGACAGTGAGACATACTACTGACAAGAGAAAGGCATTTTTTGTCTAACTGCTTCAGCTTACTGTGAGTCACTCAAAAAAGACAACACTTTGTAAAGCCATTCTTAATGGAAACCAGCGCTTTGCCTTTAAGACTGTGCAAGAAGTTACCTGCAGCTACCAAGCAGAGGACATTCACTTTGGAGTGAGGTTATCGCTATAAATTTTGGTCAAACTGCAAAATAGGGGCTTTTAGACCCTCTTTTTGAAGACATAGGAAGAATGAAACAGCAAAAGTATTTACATTGTACCTCCTTTAAAATGTAAAGGTGCTGCATGATTTGACAGTAGAATCTTAGATGTTATATTCATTGCCGCTTTTTAAATGTTACTTAAAGAAGTTGCTGTTATGGACCACATCTAAGGATGACAGAATTTTATTTTGTTTTCTTCCCCATGCAATATCATATACTTGATGTGCTTTCCATGATATTATATGTGCGCAGGCCTTTGTATTTTTAATACATGTTTATGAAAGTTTGATACATTGTTCATTTTAGTTCTCTGAGATGAGCTGCAGCTCACTGAAAATTTTGGTAATTAATTTAATCAGCCTGCATCTTAAATAGTAACTCTCTTTAACAAAAGATTTTGTGAAACAAAATGTTTTTCATTGGTTTGCTTGTAATCCAGGTAATTGGAATTTGTTTCAGCTTGGCTAGCACCTTTCTGTATCTTGATGGTGTTTGTAAGCTGTTTTGTACCTCTTTGTGTTGCTTTTAGGTATGTGTATTCACGCATTTAAAATCAATGAGAAAATTAACAAACTCAAACATAAAAAAAAAACTTTAAAGTTGTATTTTGCATTGTAGTACCTGCGGCATTCATTTAGAAGGTACACAGAGCTGTGATCAGGCATCCAAGCTGAAAATATGCAACATACGTACCCCACATGGCAGGGATGGGTTGTGGCACCATGTTTCATCACTGCTGTATGCACACATTAGTGTTTATGGTAAATGGGGTGAAATAGCCAGATAATGGGACATTGGAATGGCTGCAGGGGAACTTTGGTGTCATATTTTGGTTGTTTGTTCTTCAGTTTGCATTTGAAAGTTGGTATCCCACAATTCCATTGGAGTAGGTGGGGTTACATATTTATGCATGCAAATTAGATGCTAATCAGTGTACAGATTTGTACCTATTTCTCATGGGCCTTGTCCAGGTTTTTGATGTTTCCAAGTTGAGAGGTATAGCTCTGGGTCCTATGAAAAGTCAGAGAACTTTCTTCTTTAAATGACAGAAAAAGACTGAACAGCAGTTCTTGTGGCAGCTGAAGGCTTCTCTCTCAGGATATGCTCAGTTAATCAGCTGTCACAGGAAGAAAAGAACTTCTGAAAGTTGGCCAGTACTGGTTTACCTTTGGCAAATAACCCAAATGCCACCATAGTGGGAATGAGAAACATCTTTATTTAAACTTCAAACAGACTAGCTTTTCAACCACTGCAGTGGCCTTCCATGCAAATGTACTACCATAATCTGCTTCTGTTGATCACACCCCCAACACTTTGTGCTCGGGAAGGCCTCTCACTTCACTTCACCAAGCTACACCTCTGAATCATCCTACTGGGCTACAAATACCATTGCCTCTGTCCTCTTACATACATCCTTAAACATCATCTGCCCTCTTTAAACCAGACCATAAATCAAGTGACCTTTCCCTTTAAAACTGGTGGTACAGTTTTACAAATATTTCTGTGTTTGGAGACTTCTCTAAAGCAAATCTTCAATTAATTGATGACCTAAATAAATAATGCTGTAATCCTCTTCTGACAGACCTCCTCTATATCAAATACAATGAGTAATTTAAAAATATACCCGTATGGTGGAATACCCAGATAAATAGGCTACACAATAAGAGAAAGACATTACTTAATGCTTTCAAGAAATCTCATTCTACCCATCTTCAAAACAGTCTAATGTATAAATACAAGGCACATAATAAAAATATTTTGTAAATAATTTATCCAACTATTCCTCTAGTCACTCACTTTTTCTAGCTCTCCTGGAATTAGCTTCACTCACTTTAAATATATTTTCTAGTGCTCATTCTTACAGCATAACTAGCATTCTTCATAAGCTGGTTTCTGCTGGTCCGCTTCTATACTTTCTATTTTGCTCAACAGGTAAATAGAAGTGAGTTGAATAAGTTACCATCACTGAGTGCCACAGATTTATGCAGTTTTTTTATGAATCTGTTTCATGTATTATTTCATATTTTCGTTTTTATTACTCTGTTTCATGTATTATTGTAACTCTGGAGCTTTCCTACCTGGGCCTCCAATGAAAAAGATTCAATGCCTAGTTGGACTGGCTCAGTAAATACAATAAATAAATAAAACAACCACCTTCTCTTCCACCTATCTTTATTTACCTCTCCCCTCTCTCTCTTCATAAACTAAACCTTTCCTACTTGTACTTCTGGCTCTGCACTGGTAAGCATGTTTGATATATATTTTTAAAGAATTTGTTTTCTTTTTATATATACTTTACTTACTTCATATGTTGCTTATGCTATTTACATATTAATTATAATATTTTTTTAAAAGAAAAAATTGCCAAAAGAAGACAACCCACCACTGCGTCTCTGTAGAAAAGTATAGGTAATCCAAGAAAAAAAGAGACGGAGACAGCTTTGGAATCCAGAACAGGCCTTTACTTGGTGCAAACACAAGCGCTTTCACAATTAAGCTTCTTCAGGTGTATACAAGCACTAAAAATACCACACCTTTATACTCATGTTACATCACCCAATTGATAGTCATGTGACTGGTCCCATCTATCATAATATATTTTATTTTATTTCATTCATAATAACTAAAACATATATAAAAAATATATATAAATATAATATATATATATATATATATATATATATATATATATATATATATATAAATAAAAAAAATAAATAAAAAACATCAAAAAATATATTGTGTTGTTAAAATATTATAAAACAAATATACTGTGTTGGGGACAGCAGGAGATAAATATATTACCTACAAAGTGGTCTCATCTTTAGTTTAGGTTTCAGTGGGATACACTCATTCAGGCCATGCCCTTCAGTGGCTCTAAGCTTTGTGATCCAGATTGCTTCCAGATTCTCTGTCTTATTGCGTATATCCCCTCGTCTCATGCTCTCATATAACAAAGCTATAACTATGAATTTGAAAATGTGAGTGCTATCAAATTCCATCACATGTTTGGCTAATGCATTGTTCTTATTCCCTTTCCTGATGTTATAGGTATGTTCCCTGATCCGATCTTTAAGATGTCTGTCTGTCTTCCCCACATAAAATTTTCTGCAGATCCTACAGTCTGCCAAGTAAACCACATGTTGACTGGTGCAGTTGGCTCCTGTATTAAAATAAAAGTCCTGCTTCAAATCAGGATGATAGAAACAAGGACTTTTATCTATATACGTGCACCAACTACAACTACCACATGGTCTGGTGCTCCCATCACTAATATCTGTGTGTCTATCTTTGGGGTAGCATAACCTCCTCTTTAGGGATCTGTCATTCCTGTAACTAAATTTAGGGACATTATCAACCAAACTGGCTATATCTTTGTCTGTTAGTAAAATCTGCCAGTTCTTCTTCACTATGTCAGTGTACCTATCTATATCAGTGGAATATTTCAAGGATAGTCTGGTTTTACTATTGTAGGGCTGTCTGTCTCTTGCCTATAGATCTAGTTCTCGTGAAAAATATGGTTTGGCTTGATCATCTCTCATGGCCATAACCCGAGGTATATGTGTCTGTATACTATTGTTACTATACCCCCTGTCACCTAAAAATGTCTTGACCCTATCCAATTCCACATTAAAATCATCATCCCTCACATTCAGTCGTGAGGCTCTCATGGCCTGGTTGGTAATCACATTTTTAAATATATGGGGTGGATGTGCACTACTCCTGTGTAATAGATGGTTAACATGACAATCTTTCCTGTGCTGTCTTGTAAATATTACATCATTATTGCCTTTTACAATCTCTACATCTAAAAAATCCATATTAAATCTTGACATCCTATGTGTAAAATTTAAATAATGTGTACTATTATTGATGAAACTGACAAAACTAGCTAACTGCGACTCATCTCCTGCCCATAAAATAAAAACATCGTCCACAAATCTCCGATAAAAGGTAATCAAGGTGAATGGGCCCTTAAACACAAACTCATCTTCCCATACTGCCATGACCACATTGGCGTAGCTATTGGCACAAGAAGTGCCCATAGCTACGCCATTGCACTGTCTGTAAAATTGATCAATAAATAGAAACAAATTATGTTCCAAAACCAGTTCAAGCAATCGTAAGACCAGACTCACTAAATCAGGGCTATATCTAGCTGATGTTTCCATAAAACACTTGGTAGCTATGATACCCTCCATGTTGGGGATCACAGTGAATAAAGAAACTACATCCAGTGTAACAAAAGTTACATTTGAATCATGAATTTCTAGAAACTCATACAAATCACTCAAAAAATGCTCTGTATCTCTAAGAACATGTTCATTTGTATCTAAAATTGGTCTCAGGTGCTTCTCAATGAAAATAGAGATTGGTTCTGTACACCAACCTCTACCTGAGACAATAGGTCTCATAGGAGGGTCAATAACAGATTTGTGTACTTTAGGGAGGCCTTGCAAAATAGGTACAACTGGATGACTGACCATAAAATAATTAAAAAGTTTCACATCAATTAAGTCACCATCAAGTAAACCATGTAAAACATTCCATACATCATTAATATGACAGGAAATTTGTTCAGTGTCTAGCTTCTCATAAAACAGGTCATTCATCAAACTTATTTGCATACTGGACACATATCTCTCTCTGTCCAGGATGACAATCAAGCCTCCCTTGTCAGCTGGTCTAATTATAATTTCTGTATTTCTCTCTAGTTCAGTTAAAGCATTTCTCTCAGAGATAGTCATGTTATGTCTCGTATTTCTGTAAACATGTGTTGCATTCATTTCATAGATGTCACGTATACATATTTTTTCAAAAGCATTAATCAAAGTATTTGCATTAGGTATAAAAGTACTTGGTTTAGAAAACACATTGCATGTACCTTCAACAATTGCATTGTCTTTGTACAACATTTTTAAATTCAAAGCTCTAGCAAACATTTTAATATCAAAAATGACCTCTGTATGATTAGAGCAACTCGTAGGTATGAAGGAAAGCCCCTTACCTAGAACAGACAGATGAAAATCATTCAAAACAAACGTTGACAAATTCAAAACTAGTCCCTCTTGCTGTTCATGAAGGCTTTCTTGATGCTCATTTGGTTCCCTGGGATGTGCTCCCATTTCCTCTTTCCCCTCATCACACTTCTCCCTCTCGAATGCTCTTGAGTCGTATAATGGTCTGGTCTGACTGGAAGTGGGAAGTCTATATTGTGCCGATGAAAAAATCCTCGTTTATGGAGCCGACTGCCTTGCCCATCTCGATGTATTTGCTGTAGTCACAAAAGTCTTCTTTCTGGCACCCTGCTCCATAGATTGAGCAGCACAAACATTCGAATTCACTTTCTGTATGTTGTTAGTATTATCTGCGTTATTCGTAGCTTCCGCATGAACTTGATGCAAAGATGGTGGTGTAGCTACATCCACTGATCCTGTGGTGTTCACAGGAACTTCTTCCCCTGGTATATACTCGTCTCTGGGCCAGGTGAAGATTTGACCTTTGCGAAAATCGTTCCGATCTCTGACGATTTTCGCTATTTTCCCTTTCTGCAACTTCATTTCATACAAAGAAAGAGAATTTAATATGTCTTCTAAGTGTTCATCAACAACTGTGATCGTGAATTCTTTACAAATCCTCTTATACATGTCCTCTATCTTCTCAATAGATGCAGTCATTTCACGTTCAGCTGCTGCAACTAATAAGCGCAAATAGCTGAAGCTGGATTGCAGGTTAATCTTCTGCAATTCTTTCAATAACACAGTATCACCATTGTGAAATGAAGGCATTTTAAGCACTCGCAGTCCACGAGGTATGATTTGTTCATTAAGACATACCTCTAGATGGTATTTCTGGAACTGACTGCGCTTGAGTTTAAATAATTCTTTCTCTACAGCAAACAGCTGTGTTTTTAACGAAATAACATCATAAGATATGCTGCTCATACTATCTGCTGTTGTGTCAGTACAATTAACTAGTGGATTTTCAGTTCTAGTAACACTAGTTAAATAACTGTTCAGTTTCTTGTTATTAACTTCATTCTGAGATATGAGAACAGGAATAGCAGTATCAAGAGAAACAATTTCTTCAGCCATCTCAGTGGGTTCTTCGGCAAAAAACCACAGTAAAATAATAAAAGAAAAAATTGCCAAAAGAAGACAACCCACCACTGCGTCTCTGTAGAAAAGTATAGGTAATCCAAGAAAAAAAGAGACGGAGACAGCTTTGGAATCCAGAACAGGCCTTTACTTGGTGCAAACACAAGCGCTTTCACAATTAAGCTTCTTCAGGTGTATACAAGCACTAAAAATACCACACCTTTATACTCATGTTACATCACCCAATTGATAGTCATGTGACTGGTCCCATCTATCATAATATATTTTATTTTATTTCATTCATAATAACTAAAACATATATAAAAAATATATATAATATATATATATGGCAGAAGATTAACCTGCAATCCAGCTTCAGCTATTTGCGCTTATTAGTTGCAGCAGCTGAACGTGAAATGACTGCATCTATTGAGAAGATAGAGGACATGTATAAGAGGATTTGTAAAGAATTCACGATCACAGTTGTTGATGAACACTTAGAAGACATATTAAATTCTCTTTCTTTGTATGAAATGAAGTTGCAGAAAGGGAAAATAGCGAAAATCGTCAGAGATCGGAACGATTTTCGCAAAGGTCAAATCTTCACCTGGCCCAGAGACGAGTATATACCAGGGGAAGAAGTTCCTGTGAACACCACAGGATCAGTGGATGTAGCTACACCACCATCTTTGCATCAAGTTCATGCGGAAGCTACGAATAACGCAGATAATACTAACAACATACAGAAAGTGAATTCGAATGTTTGTGCTGCTCAATCTATGGAGCAGGGTGCCAGAAAGAAGACTTTTGTGACTACAGCGCAAATACATCGAGATGGGCAAGGGGCGCAGTCGGGCTCCATAAACGAGGATTTTTTTCATCGGCACAATATAGACTTCCCACTTCCAGTCAGACCAGACCATTATACGACTCAAGAGCATTCGAGAGGGAGAAGTGTGATGAGGGGAAAGAGGAAATGGGAGCACATCCCAGGGAACCAAATGAGCATCAAGAAAGCCTTCATGAACAGCAAGAGGGACTAGTTTTGAATTTGTCAACGTTTGTTTTGAATGATTTTCATCTGTCTGTTCTAGGTAAGGGGCTTTCCTTCATACCTACGAGTTGCTCTAATCATACAGAGGTCATTTTTGACATTAAAATGTTTGCTAGAGCTTTGAATTTAAAAATGTTGTACAAAGACAATGCAATTGTTGAAGGTACATGCAATGTGTTTTCTAAACCAAGTACTTTTATACCTAATGCAAATACTTTGATTAATGCTTTTGAAAAAATATGTATACGTGACATCTATGAAATGAATGCAACACATGTTTACAGAAATACGAGACATAACATGACTATCTCTGAGAGAAATGCTTTAACTGAACTAGAGAGAAATACAGAAATTATAATTAGACCAGCTGACAAGGGAGGCTTGATTGTCATCCTGGACAGAGAGAGATATGTGTCCAGTATGCAAATAAGTTTGATGAATGACCTGTTTTATGAGAAGCTAGACACTGAACAAATTTCCTGTCATATTAATGATGTATGGAATGTTTTACGTGGTTTACTTGATGGTGACTTAATTGATGTGAAACTTTTTAATTATTTTATGGTCAGTCATCCAGTTGTACCTATTTTGCAAGGCCTCCCTAAAGTACACAAATCTGTTATTGACCCTCCTATGAGACCTATTGTCTCAGGTAGAGGTTGGTGTACAGAACCAATCTCTATTTTCATTGAGAAGCACCTGAGACCAATTTTAGATACAAATGAACATGTTCTTAGAGATACAGAGCATTTTTTGAGTGATTTGTATGAGTTTCTAAAAATTCATGATTCAAATGTAACTTTTGTTACACTGGATGTAGTTTCTTTATTCACTGTGATCCCCAACATGGAGGGTATCATAGCTACCAAGTGTTTTATGGAAACATCAGCTAGATATAGTCCTGATTTAGTGAGTCTGGTCTTATGATTGCTTGAACTGGTTTTGGAACATAATTTGTTTCTATTTATTGATCAATTTTACAGACAGTGCAATGGTGTAGCTATGGGCACTTCTTGTGCCAATAGCTACGCCAATGCGGTCATGGCAGTATGGGAAGATGAGTTTGTGTTTAAGGGCCCATTCGCCCACTTGATTACCTTTTATCGGAGATTTGTGGACGATGTTTTTATTTTATGGGCAGCAGATGAGTCGCAGTTAGCTAGTTTTGTCAGTTTCATCAATAATAGTACACATTATTTAAATTTTACACATAGGATGTCAAGATTTAATATGGATTTTTTAGATGTAGAGATTGTAAAAGGCAATAATGATGTAATATTTACAAGACAGCACAGGAAAGATTGTCATGTTAACCATCTATTACACAGGAGTAGTGCACATCCACCCCATATATTTAAAAATGTGATTACCAACCAGGCCATGAGAGCCTCACGACTGAATGTGAGGGATGATGATTTTAATGTGGAATTGGATAGGGTCACGACATTTTTAGGTGACAGGGGGTATAGTAACAATAGTATACAGACACATATACCTCGGGTTATGGCCATGAGAGATGATCAAGCCAAACCATATTTTCACGTAGAACTAGATCTATAGGCAAGAGACAGACAGCCCTCGACAATAGTAAAACCAGACTATCCTTGAAATATTCCACTGATATAGATAGGTACACTGACATAGTGAAGAAGAACTGGCAGATTTTACTAACAGACAAAGATATAGCCAGTTTGGTTGATAATGTCCCTAAATTTAGTTACAGGAATGACAGATCCCTAAAGAGGAGGTTATGCTACCCCAAAGATAGACACACAGATATTAGTGATGGGAGCACCAGACCATGTGGTAGTTGTAGTTGGTGCACGTATATAGATGAAAGTCCTTGTTTCTATCATCCTGATTTGAAGCAGGACTTTTATTTTAATACAGGAGCCAACTGCACCAGTCAACATGTGGTTTACTTGGCAGACTGTAGGATCTGCAGAAAATTTTATGTGGGGAAGACAGACAGACATCTTAAAGATCGGATCAGGGAACATACCTATAACATCAGGAAAGGGAATAAGAACAATGCATTAGCCAAACATGTGATGGAATTTGATAGCACTCATATTTTCAAATTCAGAGTTATAGCTTTGTTATATGAGAGCATGAGACGAGGGGATATACGCAATAAGACAGAGAATCTGGAAGCAATCTGGATCACAAAGCTTAGAGCCACTGAAGGGCATGGCCTGAATGAGTGTATCCCACTGAAACCTAAACTAAAGATGAGACCACTTCGTAGGTAATATATTTATCTCCTGCTGTCCACAACACAGTATATTTGTTTTATAATATTTTAACAACACAATATATTTTTTGATGTTTTTTATTTATTTATTTATTTTTTATTTATATATATATATATATATATATATATATATATATATATATATTATATATTTATATATATTTTTTATATATATGTTTTAGTTATTATGACTGAAATAAAATAAAATATATTATGATAGATGGGACCAGTCACATGACTATCAATTGGGTGATGTAACATGAGTATAAAGGTGTGGTATTTTTAGTGCTTGTATACACCTGAAGAAGCTTAATTGTGAAAGCGCTTGTGTTTGCACCAAGTAAAGGCCTGTTCTAGATTCCAAAGCTGTCTCCGTCTCTTTTTTTCTTGGATTACCTATAATATTTTTTTATTTTAATTTACTGGAGCATTTCTCCATGACACTCCTCCAAAAAAGGGTATTATATGGCCCAGACAGAATGCCCCAGTTAAAGTAATAAATAAATTAATGAAATAAATAAATTTTAAGACCATACCTAAGCAAACTTGTAAAGAGCTCAATGGTACTATTAAGGAACTCCAAGCTGAATATGAGCTTAAATTAGCCACATAAATTAAAAATAATTATAAGTGTTTTTTCTTCAACTATGTCAGGAAGTTAAAAACTAACACCAAGAAGTATTTGGAATTAATCCATAATTATACTAAACACACTGATCCACAGAAAGCACTCTAGCTAACAAATGTTACGAATTCTTACTTCAGGTACAGTCAAAGCAGTTCCACTGATTTCATAGTCCTACCCACTTTTTATAATTATGATGCTCTCATCTCTGTTATATGCTAAAAACATCTCATCTATAGGCTCTGATAACATACCAGTTTGCCTGATTATCTGTGCCAAATACGACCTGTATGAATTCCATGATTACATTCTGAAACCTTCTAGCTTATCAGTGGGAGTGGTAAGCACTAGGTAGCCTATCTACCACAAGAGGAGTGGTTCTGGCCCAGAAATTATGGCTACTGGCCATTTGGGCAGTTTTTCCCATCTCTTTCAACTTTCTGGTTTAAAAGCCACACTTGCGCTTGTTTCCCACCTTTCCTGTTACTAGCCTAGTCCAGATACATAGTTGCTGTATCCAGGACTGTTAGTAAGCTTCTGAGCCCCGCAAGCCTTTCTGTGTTGGAGGGAAGCCTTCTAGCTTATCAGTGGGAGTGGTAAGCACTAGGTAGCCTATCTACCACAAGAGGAGTGGTTCTGGCCCAGAAATTGTAGATTTTTGGCCGTTTGGGCAGATTTTTTTTTTCCATCTCTCTCTCAACTTTCTGGTCTTAAAGCCCGTGTTTGTGCTTGATCCCCACCTTTCTCGTAACTAGTCTAGTCCAGGTACAGATTTGCTGTATCCAGGACTGTTTGTAAGCTTCTGAGCCCCCCAAGCCCTTCTGTTGGAGTGCAGCCTTCTAGCTTATCAGTGGGAGTGGTAAGTACTAGGTAGCCTGTCTACCACAAGAGGTGTGGTTCTTGGCCCAGGAATTGTAGTTTATTGACCATTCAGGAAGCTGTCCATCTCTTTCAACTTTCTGGTTTAAAAGACCACATATGTGCATGTTTCCCATCTTTCCTGTAACTAACCTACTGGAAAGCATTAGAAAGCCTTAAACTGATATAAGCCTTCTAGCTTAAAAGAGAGACTTTGGAGTGATTATCAGTTTTATGTATTTTCTTGTTGTACTTAACTGTTTTCCACCTAAACGCTGATTTTCCAGCACTTATTGTGATTTAAAAGCTTGTTTTTTTTCACATATTGTACTTATTTGACTGCCTGCACTTTTAAAAAGTTGTTTTTGTTTAAATAAATTGTTTAACTGTTGTAGGCTACACACTAAAGTGTGATAGCCTTTTCTGATCACTTGTAGTCATTTAAAGCTGTTTTAAGTGTACTTTTTACTGTTTTTGCCTTATCTTTTCAAAAAAATAAATAAATAAATTTCTTGCTTCCCACTTTCTAAGCTAGTATAGTCCAGTTTTCAGGCTAGTGCTGAATTCAGGGCTGTGTTACAAGTTTCTGAGTTGCCCATACCTTACTTGGATAGAGGGAAGTTTCTCTGTTCACCTGTGAGAGAGGGGAACTTTGAGCAGCCATCTGTCCCTGGAGGAGTGGTTCCAGCCCAGAAGTTAGTAGTTTAAAAAATGTGTTGCATAGTTTTGTGTGCCGGGCAGCACCGGTTAGCTAGGGTTAAATTATTCCTGGCTCCACAAGTCTCCTTCAGTTTTTCACTTGAAACTAGTCTAACTCTTAACCTAAGCACTCAAAAAGCATCCTACAGTCCAGCACTTGCTCAGACCTAATAGTAAGTACTAATATACCCTGCCACTTGACTGCCCAGCAGGGCAAGGCTCTTTATCCACCCCTCACCAACCAAGCAACTAAGCAGCTCACCCTACTATTCAGGTATGACCAAAGGGCAACTTCAGGTGTACTCTCCAGTCCAGCTGGTGAATCTGGGTATCCTGAGGCAATGTTACAACTGCCTCATGTACACAGACAGCCCTCTCCTCCTACCATAAAACACTAACATATGTGAGAGATGCAATTATACAGCCAAACTGGAGGCTATTGTATCTCCACCCAAGACTGGAACAGACAGTCAGGAGGAGAAGGTTAACACTTGCACCACACCTCCAGCCTCATATAGACCTACTAAACCAGCACTGGCAAAAGATACACATAAATACACAAAATCATACTCGGAGGCTCTAAATAAAAACCTGCGAAAGCATCAGAAAGCTCGAAAGCAGACACCCACAAAACCTGCACCTCCTGTCACAAACCAGACAACACATAATATGTAAAATCAATGTGCCGCAAAATCACAGCCCTTAAGGCAAAATAACATACCTAACATACTAGTAATAGGTGACTCAATAGTCAGGCACACTGACGCCCCACTCACTAGGCTGGACAAGGAGAAGGTTACTGTTAGCTGACTGTCGGGAGCCAGAATCTGCCACATAACACAAGCACTCAGGTCACTCCAGAACAAGTACAAATATGACTCTGTCATTGTTCATGTTGGTGTGAACGACCTGAGCTGTACCTCCCTGGACTACATGAAAAGAGACATGGAAGAGCTCTCTAATCATGTAGCCCAGGTGGGTATGACCCTAACCCTGAGTAGCATCCTGCCCTCACCAAGAATGATACCTCAGTATAAAGAAAAAATGATCAATTTCAACAACTGGCTAAGCTTCTGGTGTCATTCAAAGGGGATCCAGTGTCTATCAGCCTGGGATGACATGCTCAACAAGCCGCATTGCTTCGGAAGAGACAGCTTGCACCTGTCACCCCCTTGGCTTTCGAATACTGGCCAAGGCTCTTGCTGCCGCCATAGTGCCTTTTTTAGGCAAGGCTCAAAATTCAAACCCACATCTGTAAACAGCACAAGTAAAAAACTGAGGGTTATGCTACTCAACGCCAGGAGTTTAAATCTCAAAATGCATGCACTCGAAGCACTCCTAAGTATGGAGGACGTCGACATCAGTGCAGTAACTGAAACCTGGTCCAAGGTTCCAGAGAGCACTCCAGCACTACTGGGCTACAACTCATACCACACATTTCGGCCACAGAACACGGACCGAAACACAAAAGGAGGGGGTGTATCCATATTCATCAAGGATACCCACACCTCCAGGTTAGTGGAGCAGCATGATACCTCTGAGATCATCCATGTGCAACTAACATCGGGCAAATCTGCAATGTAAATTGTGGCCTGCTACAGATCACCCTCCATGACCCAGGACCACCACTCCGCCTTTCTGGAGACACTGGAAAACATGACGGTCCTACCAAACACCCTGATCTTGGGAGATTTCAATTACCCTACCATTAACTGGGAAAACTACTTGAGTACAAACTCCCAGGCTCAGCGCTTCCTGGAATTTATCAACTCAAATGCCCTGGATCAGCTGGTAAACTCCCCTACCAGAGGCTACAACATATTGGACCTGGTCTTCACCAACATGGGCGACAGGTGCTCCGTACCGGAGGTCAACCTGTCACTGGTTAGATCAGACCATAAACTAATCACCCTGGATGTCCACACCCCACCACCACCCCCAACCAAGGAAACCACAGTGAAAAACTTTTCTACAGCAATCTTCACCTTACTTAAGTCAGAGGTGGTAAGTTTCACAGCCCCCATGCTAAAGGATAACACTGCCCAAGATGCAGAATCCTTTACAATTGCACTCTGTGAGCACCTACAAGGATGCATGGATCGTGCCATCCCTAGCAAAACCAAGACTCACTCCCCTAAGAGAAGGAAACCAGTCTGGTGGACTCCTGCCATAAACAGGTTATACAACAAAAGGAGGAAACTAGTTCAGAAAAAAAGCAAATCCCAAGATGGAAAGACATCCCTGATCAATATCAGTAAGAAACTAAGTTCCCTCATAAAATCATCCAAGGCTAACTTCGAAAGAAAAATAGCCAAGGACTCGAAAGATAACCACAAAGCCTTCTTTAGCTATGTCAAAAATCTAAGTGGCAACTCACAGATATGCTCTGAGATAGTGCAAACTAGCACAAAATATACTGAACCTACTGATATTGCCAACATATTGGCAGATAGACTCAGTGCAAACTTCACCTCCCTCTCACCTTTAAAAGGGCCCACAACAATACCGGAAAAGTGTAGTGTCCCAGAAATCACAGAAACACAGGTGAAAACAGCCCTTTCAAAAGCCAAAAACACAGCATCAATGGGGCCAGATGGTGTCCCAGGCTGCGTCTTGCACGAACTACAGAACGAACTAACCCCCCACCTAAACACGCTGTTCAACCTCAGCCTCTCCACAGGCTACATGCCCATAGAATGGCACACAGCAATGGTTATTCCGCTCCAAAAAGGAGGAGCCACAACTGACCCTGGTAACTATCACCCCATAAGCCTGACTAGCGTGGTCTGCAAGGCTATGGAGTGCATCATCATGGAACTCATTAACAAAGACAGTGGGAACCTCCAAACACTTGACCCGACCCAGTTCGGCTTTGTTAAGGACAGATCATGCCTACTAAACCTGGTTGACTTCTTCGAGACAGTTACCAAGGCCATAGACGAGGGGAAAGGTGGTTCACACAGCGTACCCTGATCTCGCCAAGGCGTGCGATACCATTCCTCACTCGGGTATTATAGAAAAACTCACCAGCCTGAACATAAACTCCTACATCACAAGATGGGTTGCCAACTGGCTTACAGACAGAACTCACATGGTAAGAATAGCGGGCTCCAAGTCTGACTCTAAACCAGTCACAAGTGGTGTCCTGCAAGGCTCAGTTCTGGGACCCCTACTGTTCAGCATATATTTCTCAGAAGTACAGGCAAACCTGGAGGACTATGGCTCACCAAGTTCGCCGATGACTGCAAACTGGGACTCATAATTGACTCTCCAGCTGACACGGACATCCTCCAAAAAGGTCTTACTGAGACAGACACCTGGTGTCAAATTCATGGCCTCAAGCTAAATGCCAAAAAATGCATAGTCATCCCGTTTGGAAAAAAACAAACACCCACGAATTACCACATAGGCGGCAGCCCCCTTAATACAGAAGAGGTAATAAGAGATCTGGGGACCCAGGTAGATAGTAATCTCTCCTTTGACAATCATATTGCCAAAGTAGTTAGGAAATCCTTCTATGTGGCCCATCTAATTACTAAGGGGTTCGCATCTAGAAATAAAGAGGTTATAGTGCCCCTCTACTCGTCACTCATCAGACCCATCATAGAATACAATGCCCCATTTGGGATGTACCTCACAAGACACTTCCAACAGCTTGAAAGACCACAAAAGCACCTCACCAAGAGGATTTCTGGTCTCAAACATATGTCCTATGCAACCCGACTGAAAAAACTCTGGCTGTACTCAGTGGCATATCGCTTACTCAGAGGTGATCTCTGCCTGACTTACAAAGCCATGTCCAACTCAGAATTGATGGACATGCTCCACCTAAAGAAATCCAAGTCATTGCGAGCCACGCGCTCTAGTGAGCTAAACCTCATCACAACAATAAATAGAACATGCTGGAGGGATAGATTCCTGTCACAGAGACTCCCCATGCTTTGGAACAAAATTCCTAACTACATTAGGCAGAGCCCCTCACTAACACTCTTCAAGAGAAGCCTTGATGAGTGGATGGGTAACAGAAAGTACATCCCTGGGATCACTTCATTGGCTCTGCTTGACAGAGGCTCAGTTAATTAATCAATGGGGCGGCGAAAGCCGACACACTCTGGCTAGGCTTATAAATGCCCTCGGGCAGATAGCCTAGTACTTACCTATGAACCTATGAAACAGAGAAAAAGATAAACTTGCAAGCATGTCCCAATGCAAGATACAATCTTAACAGCATGTAGGAGTGCTTAACAATTGCTTCTAAGCACATCAAAGCGCTGCTGATATTGGGTGTTTGATAGGGACTAATGGTGGACAGTGCCGTTTAGCAAAGAACAATGACAGAAAAAATAAAATAGCTTTTAAAAGCTGCTAAAATGACATTCTGCTAGACCTATAAATGTGTGGCAGAATGAAGTGGCTTTTAAAGCCAATGGTTCTACTTTAGGGCACTGTGTTTCTGCCTTTTGTCGGTTTGACACTACTAAGTGCTTTTGACAGCTGGTAAAACACATTGCTCTCCTAAACGTTTTTCTTGTAATGGCAGCACATGGAGCACATAAAGCTACATGCGCTACAAAGAATTTTAATCACGTCTAATCGATCATAACCATTTATTATGTGTTCTTGACATGGATGCCAAGATTCACCTTACAAGCTTTGTTCTTATGCTGAATTTCTTGGCATCCATGTATCAAACTAATAATCTGATTATGATCAGAAACTCAGTCATAATCCTCTATACTATATGGATATAAGAAAACAGGAAAACCTTTCTTGCTTGAAAAATGCATTCTTTTAAAATGCATTTTCTTTCAATTAAAGTTATCAAATGAAATGCATTTTGAAAAGAATGAAGGAAAGACTTATTTTTGGGTGAACAATGAATATTGATCATAGAGGAATTTCCCTTTTCTCCACTACTGTGCATTCTTGGAGTTAGTATATTTAAGATGGTGGGGGTGTG
Organism: Protopterus annectens; assembly: GCF_019279795.1. NCBI lineage: Eukaryota > Metazoa > Chordata > Ceratodontiformes > Protopteridae > Protopterus > Protopterus annectens. The sequence goes on along the minus strand of NC_056739.1, from coordinate 87,181,825 downwards.
GGGGCTATGGGGGGCTTACTCCCCTTCAAAAAAAAAAGTGCTTTTAGCATTTTTAGTCTAAATCATGATTAGTCCATTTATTTAGCATTTTTGTTTGATACAGCATACTTAGAACAGTTTATAGTTCAACTACTGGCCACAAGACCAAGAAAATATTTAACAGTGAACAAAAGAATGTATAAAAATCTGTTTTATTGAAGAAGGTTAGCGGTTTTGCAGGGTTACCACTTCATCAGACCAAATACGTAACCCTGCGAAAGCGCTAACCTTCTTCAATAAAACAGTTTTTTATGCATTCTTGGTGTTCAACAGAAGTTTATCCTACCTGGACCATGTTGGTTGACTCACAATTATTCTTCTCAACATCCAGCAAATGAAAGCAATATTCACCTTTGTTGGTAAAATTAGGAAAGAAAACAGGTAAGTCGCTGGTTTGATTAATACTGAATTCTGAAACTACCTTCGGAAGAAAGGATGGATAGGTTCTGAGTGAAACTCTATCCTTATGGAAAACTTTATTTTATTTTATTTTATTGTTCGTTTATTTTATTTTACATTTGTTGACCGGGCTAGTCCAACTGGATACATGTCCATTTTCAGTAGAGGCCCGGGGAGATAAGCTCCAGTTACACTATTAATTCAAAAGAGATATAAAAAAAATGAAATACATTGTCAATAGAGATTAAACATCACAAGGTTTGAACTAAATGAGGGAGCTAAATAAGGGAGTTTTGAACATGAAGCCTGAATCTCAGAGACTCAACTTGCAGAGATAATAGCTATGAGAAAAAGCATTTTCCATGAAAGAAGCTTTAAGCTGCATGTTGCTGCTGGCTCAAAGGGAGGAAGCACCAGTGACTGAAGAACAAGAGGGTCTTTAAACAGAGGTTTTAAATGCGGAACTCCTTTGAGGAACACTTCATATAATCTATGTGAAATCAGAGGGGGGCCCTCAAAAACATTATGAAAGTTATAGATGGCACCTAACTGGACCTTAATCGTAGAAGCTAAAGCTCCTTAATCAAAAAGAATGGCTAGAAATTCTAGAACTCTTTCCATGGGTGTGGAGAAATGGTTGAGATTATTATTATATGCCCAGGGGCAGCCTAAAAGAATTTCTTCAAATTCCATCCACCAGGACATGCCTTTTTTGAAGTGACTGGTGATAAGAATGGGGTAGCTCACTAGATGGGTTAGAATAGACCATTTTGATGCTAGAAGCCATTGTAGTAGCTGCATGTGAAATCTCACAAGTGGTACCAGAGTGATGGTTGTTGCGATGGAACCCAGCGTTTGAAGGACTAGTAGCGCTGGGACTTTGTTTTTGCAGAGAATAGCATGTACTTGGGATTTTAACTTCTGTAATCTGTGTTGAGGTAGGGAGGCTAGACAAGAGATTGTGTTGAGATGAACTCCTATGAATTCTAGATCTTGACAAGAGTTTAGCTGAGATTTTGATTGCCAGACTGTGATGCCCAGGCACACAAACAACTGCAGAATGAATTCTATTGCCTGAAGCAGTAGATGCCTGGTGGGAGCGGTGATGAGCCAGTTGTCTAGATATGGAAACACCCAGAATCTGTACAGTCTCAAGTGAGCTGTTACTGCTGTCATACATTTGGTGAACACCCTGGGAGCTGTGGTGAGGCCAAAGGGCAGGGTCTCTATTATAACAGTGAATGCTTAAAATAGTGAACGTTATATAATCAACCCTTAAAAACTGAAAACGCAAAATGCCGAACACACGTTACAGTGATTTTTTTCCCAGGGAAAAAAATGGCTGCACTGGAAAAAAAAAAACACTCCCCTACTTAAATGTACCAACTCCGAGATTGCATCACAGTGGAGGAAATGGCAGTCTCGAAAATGGCCCTGTGATTTTTTTTTCCCCCCTGGGAAAAAAATCGTTGTTCCATATGTTTGGGATTTCGCAGTTTCAATTTAAAACGGTCGATCAAACAGCCTTTGCTATTTTAAGCATTCACTGATATAATAGGAAACCAAAGGGCAGCACTCTGAAATGAAAGTGACTGGCTCCTAGTCAAAAGCAGAGAAACCTTCTGGAGTGTTTGTCCATCTTTATGTGGTAATACACATCTTGAAGGTCTATACAGCACATCCAACTGTTTTCCTCTAGAAAGAGAATAGACTGAACCATGACAATCTGGAATTTGGACTGTTGAACAAATTTGTTTAGAAGGTTGAGATCCAGAATTGGTTTCTAGTCCCCTGTCTTTTTTGGCACTAAAAGGAACCGTGAGCAAAATCCGGATCTTACTCGGTCTGGTGGGACTTCTTGGATGGCTCTTTTCTCTAGCAGCTTTTGGATATCTAAGGCTGCTTGGTCCCTCTGATTGGGTGGAACATCGTGGAGCCTTATTAGAATATCTTAGATACAGAATGAGGGGATAGAATAACTTCTGGTAATAACAGCTTTTGGATATCTAAGGCTGCTTGGTCCCTCTGATTGGGTGGAACATCGTGGAGCCTTGTTAGAATATCTTAGATACAGAATGAGGGGGATAGAGTAACTTCTGGTAATAATTCTCTGCATCCAAGCATCTGAGGTTATTTGTAGTCAGGCTGTTGAATGCAGAGAGTATCTTCCCCTGACTGCTTCCAGAGGTAAGCAATCGGGGCCCCTTTCAGGAGTGCTGGTAGGGCTGGCCAGAGGAAGAATCTCTGGAATCCTGATTATGTGGGCCACCTCTGCCTCAGGATCAGTGTCTTCCATTAGAGCTCCCCCTCTGCCCCGAGGGGAGCCTCCACCACATGCATCCTGGAAAGGCCCTTGAGACTTCCTGAACCATATTCTTTCCACTCCTCTGATCACTACATTAGGACCATTGGGGAGTAGAAAAATGTATGCTCACTGCAGACAGGGTCTTCCCATCTTTCCCACACCTGGCTAGAGTTTCTTTGACTTTGACAAACAAAGAAGATCCCTCAAAGTAAGCATTAATGAAGGAAGATTTAAATGGTTCCCAAACTCACACAGGCACATGCATTTGTGTTGGCTGATTGCAACACCTGTACCGGCTGAACTGGTCACCACTTCAGCTGCATCTGCAATGAGCCTCATGGCCGAATTGGAAATAGACTCCAGGGTAGCTAACTGGGAGGCTACTTTTTCTTGAACCCCATCAGATACAGCTCCTGCTAGGGTGTCCAATAGCTCCTTGATCAGATCCCTTTGGAGCCTAGTGAAATGTGCAATAAAATTCAAGAACCTTAAGGCAAAGATTGATAAGGCATAAATACACTTTCCAGATCAGTCCATCGCCCTAGACTCTTGGTTAGGAGGATGAACAGTGGAACTTTCCTCAGCTAATTCCTTTTTAGTGGCTACCGCCACCACCATGGCATCTATTGTTAACCCTTTTGCTCAATGCTGTTGGTCCTCAACAGCAGAGAGTATCTTATCTGGTCTCTCGGGAATCAGTTCTATGGAGTCAGGAGCCTTCCAAGCCCACTGAGTGATCAACTTAATAAGATCATCAATGGGAGGGGTCACCCAGGAAGTAGTCAGGTGAGAATCAAAGGCTTGCAAGTGCACAGACTCCTTGGAAGAAGGGTCTTTGGGCTTCCAGTTACCCCTCTGTTTAAGGATCTCTAGAATGTCTTCAAAAGAAACATCTTCTGGGGGTGACTGGGGGGAACCCTCCCCGTCATTGAAATCTGTGTCCTCAGTGATAGACTCTTCAGGAGAGTCTAGGTGTTTCCTCTTACACGTTTTCTTCTTAGGATGCTCTTGAGTGGGAATATGTGAGGAGGAATAGGAAGAGGAGTGACCCTTTGCTGTGACCTCTTGCAGCCTTGGAGCTCACTGCTGGACATAGAGGTTGGTGGAAGCTCCGGGTAAGAATGGGTCAGGGGATGAAACTCTGGCATAGCAGGAGCTATATGAGAGCCTGCGGTGGCCAATGCTCTCTTCATTACTTGTAAAGCAGGCCCCTTCAAAGAGGGATGGGAGCCCGGAACCGAGAGAGACAAACTAGGAACCTAGGTCACACCCTGCTCTGAGTGACCTACCTCCAAAGCAGGAGCCAAGGAAGGGCTCCCAGCTTTTGGATTTCGAAGAGGTAAGGGCGACTCTGAATAAAAAACAGGAGAAGACTCAAGCACCTTGGGTCTGACAGCGGAAGCACAATCTCGGGAGCTGACCTGTTCCAACAGAACCGAAGAAGTCAGAGCTGACTCCGGAACCAAAGACACAAGGGCAGTTGGTGCCGGAGCAACTGTGGCATGAGTGGTTGGAGTGGGAAGGTCTAAAGCCTCTGAGGAGGTCAGAGGAGAAAGACCTGGTGGAGTCCTGGGAGAAAACATCCCTGTTCCAGGTGGGAGAGGGTTGGGTGGAGGCAGAGAGACCTCTACCCACTAGGAGCTGGTCCACCAACCTCACTATATCTACTTCAGTGAGACTCCTGGAGGATCGAACAGACAATCCAGAGGGGGACTCTGCACTTTCCACAAAGGGACTAGGAAGCTGACCATAGAAAGGTTCAATGAAAGGGGAGCACCTTGGCCTGGGTATATTGACAGTTTCATTTTTTGGTACTGAAGGAGAGGGTAAGATCTGCTGCATTGCAGATGAAGATGTCAGCACTGACCGAGAAGGTGAAGAAGTTAGTGCTGACAGCACTGAAGTATTGGCTGGTGCCAAGGAGGAAAGCTGTTCCAAGAGCTTTGGAACTTTCACTTTCAGTTCGAAGAAGGAGCCAACGGAAGAGGGCTTATGTTTTTTTATCAGTGCTGATGGAGAAGTCGGTACCGAATAACTAGTCATGGAACCAGAGGCCTTTGGAACCATATCAACCTTGGATAAGGCTTCTTCAATAGGGGCCTTAATAAGCCCTTCAAGAATGAACTTATTTCGACATTCTAACAAGGCCCTAGTACTGAAGTTCTAGCAAATGGAGCACTCCAAGTCTAAATGTGGAGCACCTAAACAATAAACACAGGTGGAGTGCCCATTGGAGATAGGCTTTTTCCGCCCACAGCCCTGGCACTGTTTAAAACCAGTCATGTCCTTGGACCTGTCTGCCATGTTGATAACTAAGAAAACAAGGGAGGTCAACAGGCAGAACTGTAGTCACACGCTCACACACAATGATAGAAAGAAAAAAATTCTACCAACAATCGTAGACAGAACTACCTAAAAATAAGTAAAGAAGTTAGAAGAGAAAGAATATTATCAACTATGGTAAAAAAAGAATTACCTAATGATAGAGAGGGGACTACCAATGATGGTAGGAGAAAGGATACCAATGGGTATGGAAAATAACTCACTCAGTCAAGAAAACGTGGGTAGAGATGAGAAAACCCAGGTTTTTAGTAAAAAAGGGAGAAAGGAAAAGGAGAAAGACTAATAAATTTAGATATTTACTTAGCTGTGAGAGGAGAATCATCTGACGCATCTTGTGACAACAGCAGCAAATGAGATCTGAGGTAATATAGAGAGGGGCATTGTGGCTAGAGTCTTAGCTCGAGAGATTATTGGCTGGTGAGAGCTGTATAACTGCTGAACTGGTTCCGAGGATTGGAACCGACTACCCAAGAGTCAAGAATAGATAAGACTGACAACATCAGATCAAAGGTTCTTGATGGCCAGTGGGTCTTAAGGTGACTATTCAAACCTTTGAACCTTTGAAAGAAACAAACCTTCATTCATCATCTCATTTGAAGGACTACTGTCAACTGCATCTCTACTTCTTCAGTGAAATAGAAGAGCTGTTACAATGATCCAGAGTTAAATCCATTATGTTACCTTTGCAGGATTCAAAAGGATAACCTCCAAATTTAACATGATGATTCAGGGATAAGATCTCTGCTTGGACGATCCATGTTTTGGGGTTCAATCTTGATATTGGGTCACTATGTATGCTCTCCTTGTGTCTTTTGGGTTTTCTTTGAGTAATTAGGTTTCTTTGTACCTCTAAAATTCATGACAGCTGACTGATTACAATAAATCACACACAAAAACACAGGCATATGGCACAGAAGGTTAAGGCTGTGAGGTGTAGTTCCTGTGGTACAGTGCTTGACTCCTTCTGCTCTCATTTGTCTACTGTGTGATGTTGAGCAAGTCATTTAACCAGACACTGCTTCAGAGTTGCCCCTGAAAAATGACTGACTGTCAGTTAGGCCCTACCTGGTTAACAAATGGGTATTATTTACAAACTCCTCTGTGGGGATCTGTTCATAACCCTTCAAGCAATGAATGGTCCAACTCTATTTGACCTTTTATTCTTTTGCAGAGATAATGGCTTCTCAAATACTTGGTTAAAGGAACTAAACCTTCATCAGAAGATAAATAAGACGCATTGGCATGATAGCTTAATTGCCCAACATATATGTCATCACTGGAACAAACATCCACTACATGTCAAGCACCACCTTCAAGGTAAGCCTAGATAAATGGATGGGAAGCCTCAAATTCTTCTCCAGTCTATCTTTTGTTGAGAGATAACTTTTGAACAGAGTTCTTTTTTCCCCAATGCTCGTAATGGTCTGCAGACTGACTGCCTAATATTTACCTATGAAATGAGAAGTTATGTACCTACCATAACGTTCCATGTTAGTTGTCTTCTCTCGCCTTCTTTCTTGCTTGATGGGTTCGGAGCCGATCCTCGGCTCCGACTCGGCACTTGCTAAGCTCGAGAGTCACTTTTATCAGCTCGAGGCAGCCCCATATCCCATGATGCAAGGCGGTAAGTACCCAGATCTCGTTTGATGACAATAGGCAATAGCACCTAGCATAAATAACTTCCAAAAGGAAGAAAGAAGGAGAGAAAAAAGCCTGAAGGATGGTAGGAGGACCAGCATTGTATGGTCTTCAGAAGCATACTTCCCTGTAGAGAGAAAGGTCTGTCCAGGCCTGGGGGAAGGAGGGAGGGTCGCAAGAAAGAAGGCGAGAGAAGACAACTAACATGGAACGTTATGGTAGGTACATAACTTCTCAATGTTAAGTTGTCAATCTCGCCTTCATTCTTGCTTGATGGGACCCGTCCTAGCACCTCTATCCTGGGTGGCTCAATGGAACAGACTCTTGAGAACTGTAGAGCCAAAACTGGCTCTGTCCCTGGAGGCCAAATCCAATTTGTAATGGGAAACAAATGTATGAGGAGTGGCCCAAGTGGCTGCTGCACAAATAGTGTCTAATGGAAGTCTAGCTTGAAAAGCTGTGGAAGTGGCTAAGCTTCTGGTTGAATGCGCTTTAGGTTTCGAGCACAGCTGTTTTCCCCTGAGCTGATAAATTTCAGAGATAACAGAAGAAAGCCATCTAGACAAGGTCACTTTTGAGACAGGAAGGCCTTTCTTGTTATCAGCATAAGAAACAAAGAGCTGATCGGATTTCCTGAATTGTTTTGTTCTGTCCAAATAATATCTGAGTTGGCGGTGGACATCAAGATAATGTAATTTTTGTTCCGATCTGTTTGAATAGTTTGGGAAAAATACAGGAAGATCAATAGCCTGATTCAAATTAGTCTTTGAGGCGACCTTAGGCAAAAAGGTCGGATTAGTTCTTAATGATACTCTGTCTTTGTGGAAGACTAAACAGGGGGGGCGAACAGATAGAGCATGAAGTTCAGACACCCTCCTAGCCGATGTAATAGCAACCAGGAATAAAGTTTTCCATGAAAGAAATTTCAGGGAACATGAAACAGCTGGCTCGAAGGGAGGAAGAATCAAGGATGTCAGCACTAAATTTAGGTCCCATTGAGGAGGAGGACTCCTGATAGGAGGTTTCAGGAGAAAAATTCCTTTCAAGAAGGCTCTACAAAGCCTGTGGGACATAATGTTGTGATCTGCGAACCCGACATGAAAGTTCGAGATAGCAGCCAACTGAACTTTGACCGTGGAAGAAGAGGAGCCCGCGTGAAAAATTTCCGCTAAGAAATCCAAAACTGCTTGTACTGGAGCAGTGAAGGGATCAATATTTTTGGCTTTTGCCCAATATGAAAAACGTTTCCATTTGCTAGTATAAATCCTCCTAGTAGAGGATTTTAAGGAAGCTACTATGATGTCTCTAACAGGATTAGAGATCATAGGAAGCCTGGCTAAGGAAGGAAGTGGAGCAACCAAGCTGTGAGGTTGAGAGAAGGAATAGACTGATGCAGGTGACCCGATTGGTGGATCAGAAGGTCTGGCACTGGGTCCAGATGCCACGGCTGCACCAAAAGGTGACGATGGAGGAACAGAAACCAAATTTGTCGAGGCCAATAAGGAGCAATGAGAATCGTTTTGGCTCTCAAAACGGTGGCTTTCTGGATTACCTTTGGAATCAGAGGAAAGGGAGGAAAGGCATAAAGAAGTCCCTGGGGCCAATCCTGGGTCAGAGCGTCTCTGGGGGGATGGCCTGGCAGTGGGAAGAGAGAGAAGAAGTCTGGGCATTTGCTGTTTTGTGGAGTAGCAAAAAGATCGCAACATGGGCGGCCCCATTCTAGAAAAATCTCCTCCACTATAGATTGTTTGAGAGACCACTCGTGAGGCATGAGAATAGCTCTGCTCAATCTGTCCGCTAAAATGTTGGTTTTCCCAGGGATATGCGTTGCTACCAGAAACCGATGAGAGGAGATCGCCCATTGCCAAAGTCTGAGTGCTTCTCGACACAAGGGGTAGGACTTGGTTCCGCCCTGTTTGTTGATATACCATACTACAGACATGTTGTCTGTGTGGACTGCAATTGTCCCCAAGGGAAGAAAGTCGTTGAGGGCTTGCAACGTTAAAAGCACTGCTCTCATCTCTAGGACATTTATGTGCAGGTGGTATTCGAACGGTTGCCACGTCCCATGAACCATCCTGCCCTGATAATGCCCCCCCCCACCCGATGAGGGAGGCATCCATAGTGACAGTGGCTACCGGGGCTGGGGGTACAAAGGGTCTGCCTTGGTGAATCTGGGGAGAAGTAATCCACCAAGAAAGATGATTCTTGCAAATCTGTGTCACCAGTATTTGGTGACGCATAGGAAGTTGTTGGTAAGATAACTGAGTGAACAACATCCACTGAAGAAGGCGCATATAGAAGCGGGCCAGGGGAAGAAGGGTAATGGCCGCAGCCATGAGACCCAACACCTTTAGAACCATTCTGGCTTGTACTTTCTTGCTGGCTAGGATGATTCTCACGTGACTTTGAATATCTAAGATTCTTTGGTCTGTGAGGGTAGCTGACATCCAAACAGTGTTTAAGTTTGCGCCTATGAAAGTAATAGACTGGCAGGGCAATAAGGAGGATTTTCCGTAGTTGATCGAGATGCCCAATTGAGTGAAAAGATTTATTGTGTAATCCCTGGCTTGAAGAAGCTGATGCCTGGTGGTGGCTGAAAGGAGCCAGTCGTCGAGATACAGAAACACCTGGAATCCTTGACGTCTCAGGTGAGCCGTGACCACTGCCATACATTTGGTGAACACTCTGGGGGCTGTAGTGAGACCAAAGGGCAGGGCTCTGAATTGGAAATGACTGGACCCCAGCCAAAAGCGGAGAAACCTTCTGGAGCGTCTGTGAATTTTTATGTGATAGTACGCATCCTGAAGATCTATTGAGCACATCCAGTTGTCCTTCTGTAAGAAGGGCAGAATTGACTGAAGTGTGACCATTCAGAATCTTGTCTTTCTCACAGACTTGTTGAGTCTGCTGAGATCCTATATTGGTCTCCAGTCTCCCGTCTTTTTGGGGACCAAAAAGAACCTTGAGTAGATTCCGGGCTCTGAATGGTCTGTTGTAACTGGCTGAATGGCTCTTTTTTGTAGAAGTTTTAAAACTTCTAACTCTGCAATTTCCCTTCTGGAAGGGAATTTGAGTGAGAGAAGGGAGTTTCCTCGAAAGGAATTTTGTAACCCTCAGATATGATCGACTGTACCCATCTGCCTTGAGTTAGGGAAAGCCAGGCTTCTGGGTACAGCGATAGTCTTCCCCCGACTGCCTCCAAGGATGGACAGTCGGGCAACACCTCAGGGATGCTGAAAGGGCTTGTCAGAGAGAGGCTCTCTGCTTCCCTGGTTTTGTGGACACCCTCTGCCTCTAGGGCGGCGTCTGTTATTGTTACCCCCTCTGCCTCTAGGGGTAAACTGACCACATGAATCCGGCGTGACTCCTTGGGATTTGCGGAACCACATTTTGCCACCCTTCTGACCTTTAGGGTAAGGTCTAGAAGGGGTGGAAAAACGGACCCCTATTGCAGAAAGAGTCTTGCCGTCCTGCTCACACCTGGTCAATGTTTCCTTCACTTGAGGGCCAAACAAAGCTGACCCATCAAAGGGAGAGTTTGTGAAGGACGCCTTAAAGGGATCTGCAAAATTACAGAGCCGCATCCAGGCTTGGCGTCTAAGAGCCACACCTGTACCTGCGGCCCTACTCGCTCCATCTGCTGCATATGATATCAGTCGCATGGAGGAGTTAACAATAGAATTAAGGGTTCCTAGCTGCGAAGCAATTTTTTCCTGAGCCCCTGCAGCTGTGGGATCCTGTACTACTTCACCTAGTTAAACAAATAAACGGAGACAAGTAAGAACAGTACTTCACCAAAGCAGAATTACTTGTGGAGGAAATAAGGCAATCGAGATCCTCTTCAACTTCTTTAATAGTCCACAAAAGCACAGCAACACGCCAACCAAGAGCGCACAAATTCCACGAAAAAAACACAAATACACATTAACGCCAATACTTTCCACTGCGTTTTCATTTTGGTTACTTCCTCGGATGTAACAGAATACATACTGAGGTTCCTAGTCACCTTAAATACCCACTAAGGATGCACTCATTCAATAATTAGTAAATCAATTAATTAATTAAACAATTAATTTGTAAATGAACATTTTAAACAGAGAGAAGTAAACTAACCTTCCTACAACTAACTTCCTTCAACAGTTTCCTATATATAAACAATTCAAACCTTCTATTTCAAAATAACATATTGCTAAGGGCATGTTTGTTTAAAAACCATTAAAACAATTATATATAAAAGCTTTGAAAACAAAACCTTAATATCCAAATAAGAATAAAAATATTCTAACTACTTCACCTATACTAACTACTTCACCTAGCTCCTTAAGGATATCCCTTTGGAGTCTGGTGAAGTGACATAAGTAGTTCAGTGAGCGCATAGCAAAGGTCGCTGAAGAGAACATCCGCTTACCATACCTATCCATGGTCCTAGAGTCCTTATTAGGAGGAAGGACAGGTACGGAAGGATCTGCAAGTTCCTTCTTAGTGGCAGCCGCCACCACCATGGCATCAGCAGGGACACCTTTCGTAAGGAATTGCTTGTCCGAAGGGGCAGTAATAAATTTAGATGGCCTCCTAGGAACTGGCTCTACAGAGTCAGGAGCAGCCCAAGCCTTTCGAGCAATAACCTGCATAAGGGGGTCGAAAGGCGGAGACACCCAGGAGGTGGAGGCCGAGATCCAAACGCCTCCAGGTATACCGACTCATCCTCAGAGGGATTATTGGAGGACCAGTTTCCCCTCTGTTTAAGGAGTTCTAGGATGTCTGAAAAGGAGACATCCTCAGAGGGGGATCTTGGGGATCCCTCCGACTCATCTAAGTCGGTATCTGAAGTGATAGACTCGGGGAGTCTCGTGTTTCCTCTTACAGGTCCTCTTTAGCGGAGGATCCCTGACTGATCAGGAGAATCCTCGGAAGAGGGGGTTCTTCCCAGTGGGGAAACCTGAGGCGGAGGATCTCTGGGTCCGGGAGCAAGAGAGATGGCAGAGATATCGACAGGCACCGTAGAGGGAGGAGCTAAGGGAACAGACTGCTGGCTGAGTCCAGTGGCCAGCACACTCTTCATCACCTCGAAGGCTCCCCTGCCAGGGAGGTCCGAGAGATCCTGTTCCGAAGAACCAGGAACTCCAGGGCCCACCGAAAGGGAAGGCTCCGAGGCAGATGTCGGAGCCGAGCTCACCAAGGCCGAGGCTCCAAGGTGAAGAGTGGGGTCGGACAAGGGTCCGATGCCACTCACCCCCTCGGAGGAGACCAGGGAAGCCCGACCACCGAATCCCTCTAAGGAAGGTCTCGAAGAGGAGATAAGAGTAGAGGCTGAGGGAGCAGAAGGGGGGGTATCTGTCCCTCAGCCATAGCAGAAACTATTCCCGAAGACTCCAGCTCCAAACTCTGAGGAAGAGTCGAAGGAGGAACTGCAAGGGGGTGTGGACTAATAGTCGTCTGTTTTGACGGACTATGTAGCATCTGGGCCAGTGCCTGTGATTTTAATAATCTACTGACCACCCTCTCTAAATCATGGTCAGAAAGCCTGGATGACCTGGATGATCGGCTCCGATGGCTCCGTTCTGAGAGGAGAGGAGAGGCCGGAGCCGAGAGTATCGGTTCCAAGGAAGGGGACCTGGACCTCTTCCTCGAAGGAACCATCAGAGCCGACGAAACCATGTATGCCGTCGGAGCCGACAACTTTTCGGCACCGACAGAAGGTCTCGATGCATCGGCTCTGGCCGGAGCTGATACAGACATAAAAGTAACGGTGTCAGAGCCGGTCGGCGCCGACACCGAAGCCTGAGCCACATGGTGGTCGGAGCCAGTCGGAGCCGACACCGATGTGACCGAACCAGTATCGGCACCGATAGCCATCGGTGCCGAGGGTTTGTGCAAACCAGGATCGGCTCCAGCCGGAGCCGATCTCGACTCTGAAAGAGTTGGAACCGAGGCCGCAGGCTTAGACACAGAAGCCTGGGCCTTGGAAGACTTGGAAGTCTTACCCGGGGCCGACTTAGCCGGAGAGCCCTCCGGTTTAAGAAGGCCCCTCAAAATCAATTTGTTTCTCCTCTCCTGCAGGACTCTCTGGCTAAAGGAATGACATATTGCACAGGAGTCCTGCAGGTGGAGAGGTCCCAGGCAGTATAAGCAAGAAGTGTGACCGTCTGTCAGAGACATCTTCTGACAGCACGAGTCACACTTCTTAAAGCCTGAGACCCTTTCCTTGGACATAGTTGCAAAAACACACACACAACACAGTCCCAAGAAACAGTTATCCCAAAATAATCAGATAACTAACCTCTAACACACACACACACACACACACACACACACACACACACACACACACACACACACACACACACACACACACACCCAAACAAGGGGGATGGGAGGGGAGAAGCCTGACTAAAAATATAAAGGAATGAGGGATTTTCTAGTCAGAAAGGGACTTAATTTAACTAGAAACGTTAAAAATAAAGTTTTAAGATGAAAAAGGGGCAAAAACAGTAATATCTAAATCACTTACCAGGAGCTGGTAAAAGGAGGACCTCATCAGCAAAGCAGCAAACGAGATCTAGGTACTTACCGCCTTGCATCATGGGATATGGGGCTGCCTCGAGCTGGTAAAAGTGACTCTCGAGCTTAGCAGTGCAGTGAGCCGAGGATCGGCTCCGAACCCATCAAGCAAGAATGAAGGCGAGATTGACAACTTAACATGTAATCGTTTACAAAAAAGATATAAATATATATATATATATATATATATATATATATATATATATACATGTATATGTGTGTGTGTATATATATATATATATATATATATATATATATATATATATATATATATATATGTATATATATGTATATGTGTATATATATATATATATATATATATATATATATATATATATATATATATATACACACACATATACATATATAATGGGTCTACCTCTAAATTTCAGAGTTTGAAACTTCAAATTTCTTATGGTTGAAACCATAAGATCAACGTTTTGAAACTTCAAACTGTTTAAATGGCGATTGCTGTACACCACAGAATGGTATATTTACCATTTTCCTCACTGTAGTGGGATCTCGGAGTTGGTATATTTAATTATCAGGGGTTGTGGAGGGTGAATGGGGGCTTGCCGCCCTGCAAAAACATAAATAAAAAAAAAAAAAAATATTTTTTTGTTTTTATTTTTTTTTTATTTACATTCCAAAGTTCCAAAACTTTGATCTCATGGTCTCAATCATAAGAAATTCAAAGTTTTGAAACTTTGAAATTTAGAAGTAGACCTATATATATATATATATATATATATATATATATATATATACACACACACACACACACACACACACACACACACACACATGTATACATATATATTCATGTGTATATGGTATACAGTCTGAAGAAAAGTCTGAATCATATGCCCCTACATCCACCATTTCTTTGACAACTAAACACAATTAATTTATATATGCTGATGCTAATGTAAACCTTCACTGTTACAAAACTGATACCACCGTGTAGAATCATACATCCAATACTGTGCCATGCATGTATTCGTCTTCTTTTTCTGAAACCTTATAGCATGTCCCACCACATATCCCATACATTAACAGTTACTTACTTTTTGCTTCCACTTGATTTTTAGTAATTACTTCAGTCTGTTTGCCTGGGTTATTCATGAAAAGGGTCCACAAATCAGATCAAATAAATTTATAAATAAATGCATACATTCGTAAAATAAAATGAATATAGGGTGTATGTGTGTGTGTGTAAATGCTCATTGCCCTTTTGACCCATGTAAAGTCTGAAAAAATGCCCAAGGAGCAGCAGTGTACATACCTGGTAAACAAATAAATTAAAATTATATGATATAATACAGTCATTTCATTATGTTATTCATCTGGTTGCTGCTCCTGGCCTTTTAAACACAGCTTCAAGTATCCTTTTATGCAAGTATAGTCTGACTGCATGCTCTTCACAAGACAATGAAGACAACATAAAAATACAAGTTTTGTTAAGCAGATTCATGGATTTAACATGTCAGGGCTCAGTTCTGCCAAGTAACAACTTTGTTTCTACTCGTTTTCTGAAATTTCAGCCCATAATAAAAAAATCCAATAAGAAAAGGAATAAGGAATGCATCTGCAAAGAGAAGTGAAAGGATCCATGCTACAATTTTTGAAACACTTAAATTTGGAAATCCGTGAAACAGAACAGCTCTCTTTTAAAAGAAAGTGTTACATGACCACACACATAGTCATAAGAGTTTAGCTTCCTTGTAAGAGCCTAGCTAATAGCTATATTACAAATGAACCAAAACACATGCTGCAAATAAAAACAACAACAAAAAAAGACATTCTTCAGACAAGACATGGGCAAGAATAAATGGTAACAGAGAGATTAAAGGATTAAAGCAAGTACATTTTAGTCTACAAGTATCAATTCAGACCAATCTTGCATTTCTCCTGCAGTGCAAAAAGACAACCAGACACTGACATACCTTTTTATAATCCTTAACGCTGTCCTCTTCAGGCCTGTTGAGAGAGCTTAGTCGATTCTCTCGTCGTGAATATGAGCCTGAAGTTGTGCGACTAAGAGCACGATCACTGCCAGTATCCCTTGAAGACGGGTCTAACCTAGAGTTGCTGCTGCTGACCAAACATCAAAAGCTGTGCATCAGTGACCACCAACAAACCCTGCATACTGCAACTGTTGTTTTAACAAAACATATGCTTGAAAATGTAAAGAGGACAATAGAGATAGCATTTTTGTTGTATTAGTAAATGCGGAATCTTTTTCCTCTAAAGGTCCGACTTTTACTAACCTTCCTATTACAAATGAAGGGAAGATAGATTTTAGAAAAAAAGGTGGCCCTGTTTCTTGAGTCTATCTAGTTGTATAAAAAGAAGTTACGTACCTACCATAACGTTCCATGTTAGTTGTCTTTATCTCGCCTTCTTTCTTGCTGGTTGGGATTGGAGCCGATCCTCGGCTCCGACTCGGCCATCTTCTATAGCTCGAGAGCTGTTTACTGGCTTGAGGCTACCCCTTATCCCATGATGCATAGAAATAGCTACCTAGATCTTGTTTGAAATAGCTAACCCCAGACATAGCCAGAGAATCAACCTGTCCAAACAAACAGGTTGAGCATACCTGTCATACTCTCTAAGTCAGTAGAGGAAACAAACCAGAGAACACTCAGCCAGTGAAACCAAAACTCCTCTCGATCCAATAGGACAGAGGGACGGAGGGTGGGACGCAAGAAAGAAGGAGAGATGAAGACAACTAACATGGAATGTTATGGTAGGTACATAACTTCTTTATGTTAAGTTGTCTATCTCTCCTTTGTTCTTGCTGGTTGGGACAGCGTCCCTAGCACCTACAATCCTGGGCAGCTCATTGGAACAGACTCTTCAGAACAGTGGAACCAAAGTCAGCTCTGCTCCTGGAGACCATATCTAGCTTGTAATGAGAAATAAAGGTATGAGGATTTGCCCACATAGCAGCTGCACAGATAGAATCTATGGGCAACCTAGATTGGAAGGCTAAAGAGGTGGCCAAAGCCCTAGTAGAATGACCTTTTGGTTTGATAGGCAACTCTTTGTTTCTCAATTGATAAATGAAAGTAATACAGTGAGACAACCATCTGGATAAGGTCACTTTGGAAAATGGGAGACCTTGTTTGCCCAGAGCATAGGAAAGGAATAGTTGGTCCAACTTCCTTATGTCCTTTGTCTTATGCAGGTAAAAAAGCAGTTGTCTATGAACATCTAATTGATGTAATTTGTATTCTGCCTTGTTGGTGTGGTTGGGAAAAAACACAGGTAGGTCTATAGATTGATTTAAATTATTTTCTGAGCAGACTTTCGGAAGGAAAGAGGGATTAGTCCTCAGAGCAACTCTGTCCTTATGAAAAACTAAGTATGGAGGACGGGCACATAGAGCCTGAAGTTCAGAGGTGCATCTGGCTGAAGTAATAGCTACCAGAAAGAGAGTTTTCCAAGATAGAAACTTAATGGAGCCGGACGCTGCAGGTTCAAAAGGGGACAAAATTAAGGAGGTTAGTACCAACTTTAGGTCCCAAGGAGGAGGGGGATCTCTCACTGGGGGTCTAAGGAGAGTAGTCCCTCTTAGGAAAGCTTTACATAGCTTATGAGACATGATGTTTGCATTAGAGAAACCAACATGGAAGTTTGAAATGGCTGCCAGTTGAACCCTGATAGTAGCAGAAGCGGACCCAGAATGAAAAAGTTCTGCTAGGAACTCCAGGATTTCGTGAACTGGGGCTGAAAGGGGATCTATGTTCCTAACCTCTGCCCAACAAGAAAAATGTTTCCATTTGCTAGCATAAGTCCTTCTAGTGGCAGACTTGTGCGAGGAGACAATAATTTCATGTATGGCCGGGGAAATGCTGGGAAGCCTGGCTAAGGATGGAATTGGAGCAACCAAGCTGTGAGCTGGAGTGTTTGGAGGGATTGATGCAGCCCGCCTGACTTGATGAATCAGCAGGTCTGGAATCGGATCCAGAGTCCAAGGCTGATCGAGAAGGTAATGGTGCAGGAATGGAAACCATATCTGTTGAGGTCAGTAGGGGGCAATGAGGATCATTTTGCAACCCAATAATATTGCTTTCTGTATGAGTTTCGGTATCAGGGGAAATGGAGGGAAGGCATAAAGAAGTCCCTGAGGCCAACCATGGACTAGAGCATCTCTCTGGGTGTGTGACCTGGAAGTGGAAGAAGGGAGAAATAGTTGCTGCATTTGCTGTTGAAGGGGGTGGCAAAAAGATCACAGCAAGGCTGTCCCCATTTGCGGAAGATAAGATCCGCAACTTCCTGATTCAGAGACCACTCGTGCGTCATGAGAATAGCTCTGCTGAGCCTGTCAGCTATGATGTTGGACCTCCCAGGGATGTGCGTCGCAATCAGAAATCGTTGGGAGGAAACCGTCCACTGCCAGAGTCTGAGTGCTTCTCGATACAGGGGGTAGGACCTGTTTCCGCCCTGCTTGTTGATGTACCATACCACTGACATGTTGTCCATTTGAATTGCAATGGTCCCAGAAGGGAGAGAGTCCTGAAGAGCTTGCAACGCTAGGAGCACGGCTCTCATTTCTAGGACGTTTATATGCAGATGGTACTCGTGAGGCTGCCAAGTGCCTTGGACTGTCCTGCCCTGATAATGCCCCCCCCCACCCTATCAGGGAGGCGTCTGTGGTCACTGTGGCAACCGGAGGGGGCTGAATGAAGAGTCTGGCCTGAATCACTAGCGGGGAGACCATCCACCAGGAAAGGTGCCCTTTGCATGCTTCTGTAATCATGATTATGTGAGACATGGGCAGCTGTTGGAAAGACCACTGTGTGAACAGAAGCCACTGAAGGATCCTCATGTGGAAGAAGGCCAATGGGATTTGAAGAATTGCCGCTGCCATGGAACCCAGAGTTTGAAGGACGAATCTGACTTGGATCCTTTTGCTGTGCATCAGGATTTGCACTTGCTGGCGAATTAAAGATACCCTGTCTGGCAGAAGCGTTGCGGACATGTTCCTTGTGTCTAAGTCTGCTCCTATATAGGTGATAGATTGACAGGGCAGCAAGGCAGATTTTTCGAAGTTTATTGTGATGCCTAGCTGGGAGCAGATTGTGATTGTGTAGTCCCTGGCTTGCAGAAGTTGATGCCTGGTAGTAGCAGTGAGGAGCCAGTTGTCTAGATATGGAAACACCTGGAATCCTTGACATCTCAGGTGAGCCGTGACCACTGCCATACATTTGGTGAACACCCTGGGGGCTGTGGTGAGACCAAAGGGCAGAGCTCTGAACTGATAATGACTGGCTCCCAGCCAGAAGCGAAGGAATCTCCTGGAGCACCTGTCCATTTTGATGTGATAGTACACATCCTGAAGATCTGTGGAGCACATCCAATTGTCCTGACCCAGAAAGGGTAGAATGGACTGTAGCGTGATGATCTGAAACTTTGTTCTTTGAACAGACTTCTTTAGTCTGCTGAGATCCAGAATCGGTCTCCAGTCCCCTGTCTTTTTTGGTACCAAAAAGAACCTTGAGTAAGTTCCGGATCCATATTGGTCTGCCGGGACTTCCTGGATGACTCTTTTTTTCTAGCAGTTTTGAAACTTCTATGACTGCTTGGTCCCTCAGATTGGGTGGAACATCTGGGAGGGATTTGCTTGACGGTAAGGGGGGTTGAGAGAAAGGGATTTTGTAACCTCCATATATAATTGACTGTACCCATTTTTCTTGCGTAAAACTTTTCCAGGCTTTTGGGTACAAAATAAATGTGTAAAGTAACCAAGAGATGCACCAATAGCTGTAAGATGAACGACCACTGGAACTTGAATAATCCAAGATTTAATATAAAACACACAAACGAACAATTGCAAGGTAGTAAGCGCTTTCACGTTATTACAACGCTTCATCAGACTTCTAAAAAACAACGTGATAACTTCCTCTTATATATCATTATAAATCACAGCTTGTGTCAATTAATTAATCATCTAAGTATTTAAAACAGTTAAAACCAACAGTATATCAGTGACGCCTATTTATAACTGATAAAAATGTACATATAATGTATATGAATAATACATACAATATATTAAAGATATGTAAAAAACACATATATCTAAAATTTAAAACATTAATGTTTCAACGGTCTCCCTGCAAGAAATGGTTTGAGGGTTATTTTCTCATTGAGACCATATTTATGAGCTTGTAGTTTGAGTATCCATTTATTCTCCACTTCTTCGGTATGATTTTTAATATCCCCCAATCTGTTAGTCATAGTTATTACCTCCATTACTCTAAATGTAAAAGTATGCACAGGGCCTTGTTCTAATACATGTCGTGCCAAAGCATTGGTTGTGTTCCCTTTCTCTATTGCATATATATGTTCCCTGATGCATTCACGCAAGGATCTATTGGTTTTGCCAACATAAAATTGTTGGCAAAACTGACATTGGGCTATATAAATGATGTTAGTTGTCCTACAATCAGCGTACCCTTTGAAGATGTATGTACGTCTTGTATGTGGATGCATAAACATATTACTATCTGCTATGTATTTGCATTGTTTGCATGTACGACAAGCAAAAGTTCCTGTCCTCTGTGATAGAATCTGATCATTACGTATACTGTCATAACACAGTATCCTGTTCAATGACTTCATATTTCTATAAGCTATGCAAGGCTTGCCATCAACTAATGTTCTTATCTTATCATCCATCATCAATAATTTCCAATTATTATTTATTACTCGTTTAATATGATTATTCTTGTTAGTGAAAGGAATAGTTAATCTATTGACAATGGGACCATTTTTGTCATTAATGGCCCTCTCATTATCATCTATTCTATTGATGAATGGGGTCCCTACTCCTGTCCTGTGTCCATCACCTTCTATGATAGCTCCACTTATCTCTATTTCATTGTAACCTCTTGAAGTAAAGTTGTGAGCTAATTGCATCTTCTGATGTTCATAGGCCTTCTCTTGTGTTGTTAATCTAGAGGCCCTCAGAACTTGATTTTTTACTATGTTGCCATGTACGTGTCTAGGATGCATGCTGCTACGGTGTAGGAGGTTATTCCTCCAGCATGACTTCCTGTACAACTCTGTGTCAATACCATTGGGTCCCTTTGATAGCTTAACATCAAGAAAATCAATCTCTGATGTAGAATATGTACTATCAAAAATCAAGAAATCTGTCATCCTATTTAAAAAAGTTACAAATTCATTCAATTGTTCGACAGTTCCTCCCCAAACGATAAATATATCATCCACAAAACGGCTGTAATATTTTAAACTTCCTACTTCCCACATCAACCTCTATGGTTTCAAACAACTTATCGATGGTCCCACTAGAATTAATAAAACAAACAATAAGAGTACCACCCTAGACTGGATTCTTACAAATACCCCCTTGCAAACCTACCAAACACATATCCTTCCAGATGACCTTAGTGACCACGCACTAACCTATATCATTAGATGCAAAACCAACCTAACCCTACCCACCACTTTCCAAACTCTACACTCAAAAAAGCAATTTAACCCTGATCACTTTCAAGCTGAACTTTCACAATGTCATTGGGCCCCACTAAAATATCTCCCACTCAACAAAGCAGTAGAACACTTCAATTCTACATTCCTAACTATACTTAATCAGCACGCCCCAAGTCGCACCATTAGAACCAAAACTAAAACTGCTCCCTGGCTAACCACAAATACTAAGCATAAAATAGCCCTAAGAAACAAATCTTGGCATAAATGGCGTACCACCAAAAGTCCAACTGACCACCAAAACTTTAGAGAACTTAGAAACAGTACTGAAAAAGCAATTCTATCAGACAAAAAGAACTATTACATTCAACTTCAAAATACTACCAAAAATGAACCAAAAACATTCTGGTCATGTATTAATAATCTGCTGACCCCAGGCAAAATAATTACCCCCAACCCACAGGATTCTGACCCTGATAACCCCACACTAACAGCCAATAACTTTAATTCCTTCTTCACCAATTCTATACAAACTCTAGCCAACCAACTATCTCCAGATACTTCTCAACTACCTCCATATACCTTAATAAACACTATCCCTCCTCTTCACCTACAACCTGTATCTACCTCCTATATACAATCTCTTCTCCATAAACTAAAACCTACCACCCCTTCTGCAGACAAGCTTCCTGCTGAATTCCTGCAACTAGCAGCAAAAGCCATTGCTTACCCTGTCTCTATCCTAATAAACAGATCAATAAAAGAAGGTATTTTTCCAACAGTCTGGAAGATATCACATATAATACCCCTACATAAAGGAGGCAAATCTTATGACTTCTCCAACTATCGTCCCATAGCACTTCTATCCCCCTTAGCTAAAATCATGGAGAAATGTATACATAAACAACTACTCAACCATCTCCTCCATAACAACCTTCTAGCTGACACTCAACATGGTTTCAAACCTGCTCACAGTACCACCACAGCTTTACTCTCCTTTACCAATACCATAAACTTCAACCACAACAACAACAAACTTACATCTTCTCTTTTCTTAGACCTATCAAAAGCCTTTGATATGGTAAATCATTCACTTCTTCTGCACACACTAAAATCTCTGGCCCTGGATCCCTCTTCCATAACCTGGTTTTCTTCCTATCTAGAAAACCGGCAGCAAGCCGTACTCTGGAAAAACTCACTATCTGCTCTCCTCCCTATTTCTTTAGGAGTACCACAAGGGTCTATCCATCTTTATCAATGACCTCCAATCATCTATCCCTAACACTACCTGCATACAATATGCAGATGATTCCACCATTATTTGCACTGCTTCTTCTCAAACCGAACTCCAGACTCAAACTCAAACAGCCTTCTCAACTGTTGAACAGTGGTTCTCCAATCGCTGTCTACTCCTTAACCCTAAGAAAACTAAATTATTACTCTTTTCACCTACGCGTAAATCAACTTTGTTAAACTTCTGTATTACAGCAACTGACAACACCATTATCTCTCCTGATTCCACAACTAAACTTCTCGGTGTTATTATCGATAACAATCTTAACTATGATTGTCAAATCAACAGTACTATAAAAGCAGTTAATAAGAAAATAGGATCCCTGTACAGAATAAAGCCCTTCCTCACACCTGAAGCTAGGACAACCTTAGCCCAAACACACCTTATCTCTACCCTTCTGTATGCCTCCCCTATTTACACTAATCTATCTAAAAGTAACCTTAAGAAACTTACTATATCTTATCATAATATTGCCAGATTTGCCACCTCATCCCAATTCAGAACCCACCACTTTCTAAACCTAAAACAACTACTCTGGCTGGAACTCCCTAACAAGCTCATTTTTCAACAACTTTTAATCGCACACAAAATTCTATACCAACCTTCTAAAACACCAGCTCTTTATAACCTCTTGACTCCCTATATTAACCTGAAACAACTACGTTCCTCTGATAAACTACTTGTTAATATTACCAAAACTATTAATTCTGCAGGCAACTGCCTTTTCTCTAATTCAGTAGGTAAAATATGGAATAATCTTCCATCTGACATCTCTTCTTTGTCCACTCTTCCACTCTTTAAGAAACAGCTATTAAGACATCTTAATAAACTCTGGCTTTGCTCTTGTACCAACCCAGACTAACCTGTTTGCACCTTACTCTATCATAAACCTTCCTTAACCACTTGGACCCTCCCATCTACCTCAACTCTTCAATTGACAAAATATCCCTTTTCTTGTAAATATTACTTTATTCACATTAATATTTCTGACCTTCCTTTAGTATTGCTAATAGTTAACCTTTAACTTAATCTCTTTCTAATTTAGCTTTTTCTAGTTAGTTAAGATCTATAATATAGGTGATTATATAACACACTAATACTATGCAATATTTGTAATTGTAAAATTGTTTTACCTCTGGAGCTTTTCTCCACAGGCCTCTTTTTCTAAGTTTGCTTATTTAGTTCGTTAAGTTCTATAATATATGTGATTACATTTCATTCTTCCCATTGTATAACACACTTGTACTATGTATTATTTGTATTTGTAAAATTGTTTGTACCTCTGGAGCTTTTCTCCCCGGGCCTCCACTGAAAATGGACATAAATCCAGTTGGACTAGCCCGGTCAACAAATGTAAAATAAATAAATAAATAAAATAAATAAATTGTTCCGACCGGAACCGAAGTAGCAGGTAAAGTTTGAACCAATGACAGCTCTGAGCTTGGAGCCGATGATTTGGTCGGTTTTGAGAATTTCACAGGCTGAGTCTTGGCAGGTGAATCCTGGGGCTTTAAAAGGCCCCTAAGAATAAGCTTATTCTTATGCTCCTGCAGAACTCTTGGACTAAATGCATGGCATATAGAACAAGAGTCCTGCAGGTGCACTGCGCCTAAGCAATAGACGCAAGAAGTGTGCCCATCTGAAAGAAACATTTTCTGACAGCATGAGTCACACTTCTTGAATCCAGACACCTTGGATTCTTTAGACATCCTGTATCCAACAAAATACCTCAAGAGATGCTACACTGATCTTAGCCAAAAGGCCGATAAGCGAAAACAAACTACCACAACACAATATCAACAAAAGGAAAAAAACACACAGTATACTGCAGCTAAAGCTAAAGATTTTTTTTTTTTAACTAGGAAGCCTCTAATTTTAATGGCTACCTAAAAAGGGTAGAGAGAGGGGGAGGGGAAGAACTCTCTAAATTAAACGAGTTCTAAGGGGGAGGAAAGGAACTTCAAGAACACACTAAACTAATGACAATAGTATAAGACTAAAAGTTAACTATAACTCTCAAGAAAAAGCTATTTTTGAAGAAAAAAAAATTCTATAATAAACTTATACAAGCCTGAGCCAGTAAAATGACACCTCGCAGCTGAAGCGGCAAACGAGATCTGGGTAGCAAGCGCTAGGCATCATGGGATAAGGGGTAGCCTCGAGCCAGTAAACAGCTCTCCAGCTATAGAAGATGGCCGAGTCGGAGCTGAGGATCGGCTCCGATCCCAACCAGCAAGAATGAAGGCGAGATAGACAACTTAACATCTAGTGTTCCCTCAGTTGTTCTACATAAGACAGCTTCTCCCACAATTACAATCAAACATGAAGGGAGAATGCTTTATGTGACCACCATGCCCCTGTCACTGAAAGAAATGTCTCTACATCTCGGACTTGGAAGACATCCAGCCCTCTCTTGTCTAGACTATAAATGCTCCAGGTTATAACTGTTGTCTCATATTCCACATCCTCAGTTCCCTGAAGTTTACAGCCTGAGCTTCACAACTCAGCAGTGATCCATTTTCAAGGTGCTATACAACACCAGCTGTTTTTCTTTTTCCAGTCTTCTCAATACCCTGTTCTCAACAAACAGTCTTCCTATGGGTTCTTCTGGC
The DNA here is from genome assembly GCF_019279795.1 of Protopterus annectens. Lineage (NCBI taxonomy): Eukaryota > Metazoa > Chordata > Ceratodontiformes > Protopteridae > Protopterus > Protopterus annectens. The sequence goes on along the minus strand of NC_056739.1, from coordinate 87,157,173 downwards.
AATAGTATATGTCATATGGCAACAGATCAACACTGGATAACTCCATGATAGCCCACACTCTGGTCGGTGAAGTTTACTTCCCAGTACACACTGCAGTCATGTGGAATCTAAGTGATGTAAAAGGGACAAATAATAGTGCTCTTGACTATACATGATGCACAGGCATGTGCCCAGAGACAGTTGTCATCTTTAATGAGAGGGACACACTTGCAGTCAGTTTTAGAGATGTAGTGTTGAATTTTTTTTTTTATTACTGACTTACTGACTGCATTTTTTTGCTTGGGTTATATCTTACTGGACCAAAGGACATTCTGTAAGGGACAAATTCAGCATGGCACTACAATGACAATAATAAAAACTGATTTAGCTATAGACTTTAGTAAGATTTCCAAACAAAAGTAAACTATGCAAAGGTCGTAGAGTAAGAAGTTGATTTTATGTCGGGGAAAAGAGTGAGCAATGTACTCTACAGGAACAGTATAGCAATATATATCCCAAACCAATTAGGAGTATGATAAACAGAATGATACTTTTACAGTTTTAGATTGCATAAACTTACATAATTGAGAATTAATATATATATATATATATATATATATATATATATATATATATATATATATATATATATATATCTGGTGAAGAGAACCAAACAAACACTGACAGCAATATATATATATATATATATATATATATATATATATATATATCTTTAAAGAATGAAGAGTATGGTTGCACAATTCCTACTTACCTGTAACAGTAGATGTTTGTAGAACACACTGCCTTGCTAGCATATGGGTAGTAGTGCCCTGCTACCATTTCTCTGCCAATCTACTAAAGCTCAGAGCTCCTCCCCCTGTCTGTCTGTAGGTGTGATGGACCAATCACCTTAGTGTACAGGGACTGCCTTTTACACTCAAAAACAGTACCCTTTCAGATTTCTAGGGTCTGGAAGGAAGAGAAGATGAAAATGCAAGCTTGCAACCCCCTACTGTTCCAAACAAAAATACACACACACAAAAAGGCTGCTGAGTATAACTCATTGGCAACTCCAACAAAAAACTATGTACATCCGAAAAGGGGGATGGTGGGTGGGTACTGCAAGTAAGGCAGTGTGTTCTAGAACATCTACTTTTAAAGTTAAGCAGGACTTATGCAACTGTACTATGTTCAACAACCACACTGCCTTACTGACATATGGGTAGATTCCTTAAGCTCAATCACCCTGGGAGGAAGAAGAATAAGAGAGTCCCTGGACAACTTCCCTAGTGAAGCCTGCTCTGGATTTAGAAAAAGCATCCAGCTTGTAGTGCTTCATAAAGGTATGCACAGAGGATCAAGTTGCTGCCTTTAGAATACTTCTAGAGTTCACCCCTTTCCAATAAGCCACTGAAGAGAAACAGACCCTGGTGGAATGCATCTTTACCTTGTCTGGATTTGCCTTGCCATGGTGACTGTAACAAAAAACAATATTACAGGGCAACCATCAAGCAACGGTTTGCTTAGAGACAGGTTGACTCTTCTTTGCCCATGTAGGAAATAAAAAGTCTTTCAACCTTCCTGAAGGATTTCATTCTATCAAGGTAGTACCTGAGCTGACGGTGCACATTTAAGGTATGACATCTCCTCTATCTCTTATTTTTAGGTTCTGGGAAGAACACAAGGAGTTTAACAGACTGGTTGAGGGTCAACTTTTGAGACCACTTTCAGCATGAAAGAGGGATTAGTGCATAACATAACCCTATGCCTGTGGAAAATCAGGTAAGGTTGTCCCACCATGAGAGCTTGCAGCATACATTATCACCTTGCAGATGTTAAAGCAATAAGCAAAACAGTTTTCCACATTAAGAATTTCAAATCAGCTTAACTGGCAGGTGCAAAAGTTGGTAAGGTCATTTTTTTTTCAGAAAATAGTTGAGATCCCATAAAAGAAGAATTTGCTTGCAAGGGGGTCTCATATACAATAGTCCCTTTCATTAACTGTTAAACCAAAACAGAAGAAAGAGGAGGATCCACTGGCAGACAAGCAGAGATGGCAACTAAATGCACTTACTGGAAGCATACAATAGGCCATGCTGAAGTATTTCACACAAATATTTCAAGATCAGAGGGATGTTAACCTGAAAGGGTCCACTGTTCCCATTTAGGCAACCCTTAGAAAACCTCACCCATTTGTAAATGTAAGATTTTCTAGTAGCAGGTTTTCTGGCCTCCTTTAACACTTGCTAAACATCCTCATGAAACAAGTACCTAAACAGAGTCAAGACTGTATCATCTAAGCTGTCAATTGTAGTTGCTCCACAATGGGCTGCAACAGTCACCCCTGAGACTGTGTAAGCAAATCAAGAGTCTGAGGAAGTCTGTTATTATTGCTGTTGGCCAATACCATTACAAGGGAGAACCAAGATTTCCTGGGGGCATTGTGTGTGATCTTTGGCATTTCTTTCTAACTCTTTAGAAGTACCTTATGAATGAGTGAAAAGGGTGAGAACACATACAGGAACATTTCCGTCCAAGGGAATGAGAATATGTCTGTCCTCCAAGTATAGCTACAATGATGTCTGAAACAGAATTTCTCCAGCTATCTGTTTTGAAATGAGGCAAATAGATCTAGTTGAGATGTTCCCCATATCCGGACTAGATCTTGGAATACCACTGACTTGAGCTGACACTCGTGTGGGTCTGCCTAGATCTGCTCAGTCTGTCTGCCACAATGTTTTGCTCTGACAGGATGAAATGATGCATAAAGAGTTAAAAAACTGCTGTACAGCCAACTCCCAGGCCATCACTGTGAACTGGCACAGAGGGTATGACCTTGTACCACCTTGTTTATTGAAGTACCACATCACTGTGGTGTTGTTTGTAACCACCAGAAGAGTACCTCAAATCTACAAGTAATGAAGGACTTTGAATGTGTGGAACACTGCCAATATTTCCTTGATATTGATGAGCGTCAGTGCGTCATTGGGCCTCCCAAGTACTCTGCACTTGCACTCCCATTAACATATCTCCCCAAGCAAAGTCAGACAAATCTGTCTAGACAGATTATGCCGAAATGGTAAGGAAGAAGGGAAGTCCTACATTTATACTCAACTGAGCTCTCCACCACTGTAACTCTCATCTGATGAAGGGCAGCACAGGCAACTGAGATTTCAAGGAATATAGGTGGTAGGTCCAATGATTCCAGACATCTCACTCATTTTATGTCATGTGGAGACAGGGCAGTGTTATCATGAGAATACTGGATGCCATCAGTCCAATAATTTTTAGGAATTTTCTTGCCGAGGTGACATTCCTCATAGAGAGTTCCTAAGGCACCCCAGGAGATAAGTCTTTGTGAGGATGTCAGACATGACTTCCAAAGCTTCACCTTGAACATAGCAATCCCAAACACCTGGATACAGGTTCTGCACAGATCAGCAAGTTGCCCAAGTAATGAAAAATGTGAATGCCCAAAGTCCAACAGTGAGCCAAAACCAGAATAAGGCATTTGATAAACACTCGAGGTGCAGTGGATAGCCCAAAAGGTAATGCAGCATACAACCAATCTCAGATGTCTCCTGAAGTGATGAGCAATGGGGGTATGATGATACACATCCATCAAGTCTAAGGTCACCATGAAGTAGTGGTCCAGCAAAATAGGAAGCACTGTCTGCAGGGTGAGTATCTTGAACCTGGGGACCTTGACAAAGGTATTCAAAAAGAATAGGCTCTTCAAGATAGCTCTTTTTTGGGAACAAGGAAAATTCTGGAGTAGAAACATTTCATTCTCTGTGAGGGAGGGACTTCTTTCATGATCACTAAGACCAGAATTTGCCAGAATATATGAAGGAATAACAAAGTTTGGTGTAGTTGGTAGCCTGCTGAAAATTATACTATTTAATAGAGGGAACTTTGGGAATACAGAACATTTTCAGCCCCCCTTGCACCAGTTTACCTCTGTCATCCCAGTGTTTAAGGCCCTGATTAGCTGCTGTACCAAATGCACAATCAGAATCAAGTGAAGCATTCATAATCTCATTTTTTAACTCATCAGAAAAGTTTTGACTGTGCAATGAATTACACCTCCTTATCACCACTGATGTTGTTACATTTGTAGAAACAGTATTAGCCCCCTACAAGGCACTCTTTAAAGCATGTTTACAAGCTTGAGAAACATTGGAAACAATATATTTGACACAGATTGTTGCTTAGCAGGTAAGGATGCAGTAAATTTATCTATAAACTATATTAATACCTTAACACAAACTTCTTTATAAAACACTGGTAGTTAATCACTTTAAAAGTTATCAGACTGGACTGCACCATCTTCTTCCCTGTGATTCTAGGTACTTGTCTAACTTACCTGAAGGGACTGGGTTTGATAAAGACTTAGTCTTTTTTTTATGGGAAAAGCTCACTAGGGAAGTGGAAGCATGGCCTAGAGGCCAGGCATGGTCAAGCACATCCTGAATTCCTTGAACACTTTTTGGCTATGACTCATTCAGCAGAGGAGAATTGCAAGTTTTCATAAAACATCCCCAAACTCCAGAAGCAATGGAGGGGAGATCATCACAACCTGTAAAAAATCATATACCCTGCTGATTTGGGGGGCAGCCAAAGATTATTCCCAGTTGAATACATCCGTTAATCTAGCCAGCATTTGGGAAAAGAAAACATCAACATCTGTTTGGGTTTCTGTACCTGTTCATCCTCAGAGGAAACTGACTGATCAGACTCTGATACTTCCAAAACTTCAGATTACGGATCCCCTTAAAAATCAGGATACTGGGTGGTTGAATGGGGTTAGAAGTGTCGGTGTTACTCATAATCCAGATTTATATCCTGTAATCAGCTGCCTGAACAATGGATCTAGTCACAGCCACAGCCACACTCTCAAGTGGAAATACAAAGACTACTGCCCTGCAGTGTGGCATCTCTTCTGTTTCTTTTTTACATGCACTACACTAATGGAACAATCCCCGGAGGAAGCCATATCAACACTGGCAACAGATTCTGTACCCCTGACTTATCCTGCATCTAAAGAGTTTGGTTCTCCTGTACTTGAACCAGGCAATGGTACAGCCCCAGAGGACAGGTCTTACTCTCGTGTCATGTACAGTTGTGGTATCATCATCACACTAGGGGACCTGAATGCAAAAGGAGGAGAGTTGTCCAATTAATCTGCTTAAGGTTACTGCAGACTCACAAGCCATATGTATGCTGAGGCATATTTCTTGATATATTTCTATGATTTTTGGGGTGCACAAGGGATAGATGGTGGTGTGGGAAGGGGGGTCACCATATCCGAGACTATCAAATTAGGAGACAATAAAACTAATCAGATCAATACCAAATTCTGGCTGCATGGTCATCCAAATCCCACTATTCCCCCTCTAAATAGCAATCTGAAAGTCTATTTTTGTAGGGATACTATTCTGAACACTGCACACTGAATAAAATGACAGCGGTTTCAGTAACACACTTACATATACAAAATACATGCATAAAAGTCCCCAGATTTTGTAAAAAAAAAGGCAAGTTTCAGTCTAAATGAATGGATACAACCTAAAACAGTACTGGACAGGAAATAAATCAAACTGATGAAAAAAATCCTGTCAGAAATGTTTAACGTACAAAATGGTGCCAAAAATGAAATTTAAATGAAAAAATAATTTAAAATGTTGTAATCCTGCTTAATTACATCAAATAATCATAACCCACAAGGGAAAAAACGGCAATATCAACAAGTTTTCCTGTAAAAACTTCCAAATGAAGCTTTTAATCAATGGCATAGGCCTTACTGTGGTGGTCAAAGTAAAATAGAAGCATATACAACATTTCTAATCAGAAAAAAAGCAGCAGAATGCATTGTTCACAAAAGGGTTTTTATCTGAGCTTAGCAGCTGAAAAATCCAGAGTAAGATGCAATCTTCTCAGAAATTCATACTTTTCAACCTCTTAGTGCAAGAAATCAGGACAAAGCCTTAAATAATGGTGCAACAAAAGCCCTTATCATAAGACGGTTGGAGAAAGCGTGAGGTGGAGTGTCTGAATGGATGAATGAGGAGCAAGGAAAGGAAAACTATTTTCAAAAAGGTGTGTGAGATAGTCCTTTTTTACCCAGATTAAACATTTTGCTTTCTGATAGTCTTTTTTTTCTGCTAGAAGAAACATTTTTTTTTCCTTTTTACTGAAGTCTTTCTTTTTGTATTAACTAAGAAGGCATTTCTGCATTAAAAATGAACAGAAACATTTGTCATCTTTTGTCTGTCACAAAATAAATGTGTTACTTTGAAGAACTGTTGATGAAGCATGAGCAGTGTGGTAAGCAAACAGTAATGTCTTCTTTTGGTAATGTAGAAGACAACTGCAGTAACATCTTGATACCCTTTGAGGAGTTCCCATTGTACATTTGAAGACTGGAACTGTGATCCTCAAAAGTGTGAGACTTTAAATGAAATTTTGGAGGAATACATGTGAGCTCTGACACTGACATATCTCAGAATATCTCCTCTTCTCCAAAGTACAGTGACCTCAGACTCTATATATATATATATATATATATATATATATATATATATATATATATATATATGTAGTCGAGATGTGGAGGTATAGCCCCCATCATCAGGGAATGGGGGGAGGGTATGCTACCCCTGTAAAAAAATAGCTTATATGTCATTTGCATTATCAAGTCTCAAACTTCTGCTAAGGAGCCCCTTTTACAGAATGGATATAAGGGAATAGTGTCATAACACAAGCAGGATAAAATGAAATGCGTGCAAGTCAAATGCTTCACTGCTTCTCCTGCTCCCTTCTTTCTGATACCATCTGGTTAGTCTAAATGGCTCACCTGAGGAGAAGGAGAGAGCTTTCTAGGTCAGGGAAGCCTCATGTACATTTCTGAGTTTGAAAGCAGTACAACATCAGAATCACAGGAAAATAGGTATTGCTTAAATTCAGTCCACAGAATGCTGAACCAAAGGAGGAAACAAATGCAGGACAGAGTTGTTTATATCAATCAATGTTACTATTTAATGCGCTAATACAAACAAATGTGCAGAGCTGGATGCAGCACTATGTGACCTAGGTAGATGCCTAGGACCCAGCCACAACATTAACTTAATTAAAAAAAGAAATAAAAGTTTCTTACATTACTTTTTTATCTACTGTTTTAGATTAAGGATTACAGATTACACGTCTGTGCATATTTTACTGGTTTAGGATTACAAATGCACACAGAGCAGTGCATGGGATTTGATTTTTCCAAAATATGTTGGAGCAGCAGCACTATGGATATGCCTTGTCTTGCTGCATTAGAATTTATGGCAAATGCACACCACAGATGCAAGCTTTGGAACCCTTAATGATTTAAGGCTGAAGTATGTGTGTGTGTGTGTGTGTGTGTGTGTGTGTGTGTGTGTGTGTGTGTACTCCGCGGTGTGTGTGTGTGTGTGTGTGTGTGTGTGTGTGTGTGTGTGTGTGTGTGAAATGCCCTAGTTAGAAGTGGTAGGTTAGTTAATTAACTTGTTCAGGCTCAAAACCTGCACACTGACTACAGGAGACAAGAGCCTGAATCATTTACACCAACTACCAGACCCTATAGTTACTGTTATTCATTACAGTTGGTTGGAATGTTCTGAAACTGGTACTTTTGTCATTTATTGATTCACACATTGTGTTTCACTGCTTAATGGAAAAAATGCTCAAAATTACACATTTAAAATGCACTGGAATAAATGTTGCTGTATTTAACAAGAAATACATTTACTACAGAACCCAGATTCTTTTCGGATCACTCAAGAATTTCACTAAAATTGAACATAAAACCCAATATCAAAAATAAAACTATGTTTAATAAGTGGACCTTAAATAATAACTTATTGTCAAATGAAGATATTTGCAAACAAGCTTCTGAAATCCTAAATGAAATGGTGAATAGTCTTGAATCATCAGACATTCCTTATGACATACAATGGGCTGCATGTAAAGCAAGATTAAGAGGTTTATTTATTAGTAAAGCTGCTTTTTTCAAAAAACAATACTTTAAGAAAGAGGAATTCTTAAAATCAAGAATTTCTTCGTTGGAAAATCATCTTAGTCTGAACTATGATGCTACTTTAGAAAAACAAATTTTTGATTGTCAGAAAGATTTAATTCTGCTTCACCAAAATAACCTCTCCTTAGCTGAACAAAAGCTACTTGCTTCATATTCAGAGTGGGCCCAGGTTCCATCTAAATTGTTAGCGAGAATTATTAAAGTTAACTTCAGAAATCCAAATATTACATCTTTATCTTATAATAACAGATTATATAATACTGATGAAGAGATTATTCAACTTTTCACCTCTCTTTACACTGAGTTATATTCAGGTTCTTCTAATTCTGTTAAAGATAATCACTCAAAACTCTTTTAGACTCTTTGCAGTTCCCTAAACTTAATGATAATCAGCAAAACTACTTTCTACCCCTATATCGGTACAAGAAATCTCGGATTCAATAGATAATCTTAAATTGGGTAAATCTCCGGGACCTGATGGTTTTACTCCAGAATTTTTCAAAACTTTCAAATTGGTAGTTCTTCCCTTTCTATTTAAAGTTTACAATCATATAAGAGTTAATGATATCTCAGATATTCATTGGAACACATCCAAAACCATTCTAATTCTAAAAAATAATAAAGATAAATCTGACCCAGTAAATTATAGACCCATTTCTTTAATTAACGTGGATATTAAGATTCTGTCATCTATTCTGGCTAACAGATTGAAAAGGATTTTGCCCTCAATTATCTCGTCAGATCAATCAGGTTTTATGTCTCAGAGACATGCTTGGGATAATACTCTATCTTTAGAGACTATACTTCATCTCATTAAGAAAAATCCAAACCCTATATATGCTTTGATTATAGATGCATCAAATGCCTTTGACAGAGTATGTTGGAACTTTCTATTTCAAACTATGTTAGGTTTTAATATTCCCTTATTCTTTATAAATTTTTTAAAAGTTTTATACAAGAATATGTTTACTAGACTATACATTAATGGTCAATTTTCTGCTCCGATAAAGATCACTAAATGAACAAGACAGGGTTGTCCATTGTCCCCTTTTCTTTTCAACATTTACTTAGAACCTTTGCTATTGTTTATTACTCAAAATACTTTTCATAACATCCCTAGAATTCTTAATACTAATATTCATTTCTCTGCTTTTATGGATGATTTAGTAATCTACTTTCAAACTCCATTATCTGATTACAGAAAGATAATGAATTCTATTGATTATTTTTCTTTGGTTTCCAACTATCTTTTAAATTCTACAAAAACTCATATTTTTCCCTTAAATCATTTAGCACACAAATCTTTTTTGTTTCCAGATGATCATTTTCAGTTTACTTATAATATAAAATATTTAGGAATCAATTTAGAACACAATAACAAATCTTCCTTTCAAAATAATATTAATAAATTATGGAACTCTATATTGTCTGATATGGACAGATGGAAGCATCTAAACCTTTCATTTCTTTCAAGGGTGGCCATTATTAAAATGAATATTCTGCCTAAATTTCTTTACCAATTCTCATCATCTGATCAGATAATTTCAAAAAATTTTTTGAGTCTGTAAATAAAGCTTTGGCAAAATTCATATGGTTCCCTAAATCTGTTAGAATTTCCTATTCTAGATTGGCATTTTCAAGGACAAGGGAGGTTTGGGTTTACCTAATCTTTATCTCTATTATTTGATTGTCTCATCCAATAAACTTCTTACTATCTCTAAATTCAATAACACTTCTTATCCAAATCACTCTTTATGGATAAAATTATGGTATAATTATGTCATTTCTAATAATTTAAATCCTGAAGCTATTCCCTTTATCTCTCTGGATAGTTTATTTATTAAAAATATATCTACAGTATTTAAACAAAAGATTAGAGATTTCCAAACCTTACTCAAAATGTGTAAACTAGAAAAGATCTCGCACCATGTTCAGCCAATTCATCTAAACCCAAATATATTATTGGACAATAAACTTTTGAACTTAAATTATCCTTTAATTAAAAATCTAAAAGTAGGAGATGTTTTGAAATATCTTGACTTGCCTTTATCTGACTGGCGTAAGTTATTGAAAGTAAACTGGAATTACTCACCAATTCTTACACAACTAAGAGCAATAATTAAAAACAAATTTGTATCTCTGGTCCCCATAGACTCACAATTGAAAAACCTTAACACGATTATTAAAATACTTTCATCATCTGATAAAATGCTCTCAAACTCATATAAATTAATTAATTCTTTAATGATGGACCACAACTGTCTTTTATCTAATGTTTGGCTGAATTATAATTCCCAATTGTCAGAATCTCAGAAAGTCCTGGCTATTAGACACACTAAGGAATTTATCCCTTTTAAAAAATTAGCATACACTCAATTAATGATTAATTATGATGCCTACTTTACCCCAATCAAATTAAACAAATTTAACCCAAATAAGTCCCCTTCGTGTTCATGCTGTTCTCATCCCCAAGCAGACCTCCTTCATATTCTATGGTATTGTCATTTTTCTCACAGATTGTGGACATCTTTGAAAGTCAGACTGCAGAAAATGGGATATCAAAAATCCACGTTGACGTGGGAATTTGCTATTCTGCATATTCCATTGATTCATCTTTCAAAAGTTGATATTCATGTTATCATTTTTATTTGCTCATTACTAAAACTTTATATAATACAAAATTGGATTGATCGTTCTAAATTAAAATGGGTTACTTTCCAGGAAATGGCTTTTAAATTTATTGATACTCAAAGATACTTAGGTGGAAGTCCAAAAAAAAAAGCTATTAGAAAGGTTGTGTTAGAAAAGGTTCTAAACATATTAAATAGTTAATGTTAAATATATATATATATATATATTTTTTTTTCTCTCAGGTTGCCTAACTTGTATATAGTGTATATATGGTGTATGTTTTATTTCTAAATAACTTATCAAAATCTCATGAAGGTTGTTATCACTAGATGAATTGTTATATGTTCATTTATGCCTTCTTGTTATGTATAATCTTTTAATTGTCTTGCTAGTCATATAATTAATAAAAAAATTTTTGAGAAAAAAAAAAAAGAAATACATTAAATCAGAAAGGTGAATCAAATAACACATCCATTTATGCATGGTCCTATAAATGTATGCAGGGCCCCATGGTTTGAAAACATCCCAGGGAACAAGGTACACTTATTCTGCAACTGGCTGGGTGCATTTTCACTGAATGTGAGCTTTAAGGAGGAAGAACATTTTACTGTTACTCATTCTAAATCTGTTTGCAATGTCCATCAGTGACTGTGCTATAAAATATGAAAGCAGGGTTAGTAGCACAACAGGTAGCATACTCGCCTTTGGTGCAGAAGACTGTGTGTTCTATTTCCAAGCCATGTGCAAGGATTGTTGACACTGCAGTGCACTTTAAAGGGGGTGCTGCATTCCTGAGAGTCTCATTCCTTGGATAAAATTGTAAATCAAGGCCCCATCTGCCTGTATTGATGATAGTTGCTGTAAGATCTTTTACATCCATCTGAGCTATCATAAAGAGTAGGGGGAAGTTCCCCTATGCCCTAGCTAGATTTCTCCTAGTAGTATAAAAAACACCAATAGTCTCCCCCTGAAATGAGGCTATTAGCCTACTGGGATTAACCTGTTCAATAAAGGATAAATACAGTAACAGTTTTAAATTAAATTACATCTGTTTTCAGTTTCAAAAGTGAAGAAGAAAATAGTATGTACACTGATAGTTTTGAACAGTATCAATGATAACTGAGGGGGAGAGAGGCAAGTAATGGGACATCAGAATGGCTGTGAGAGAGGGGTCTGGTCCAGTACCATGCCTAGGGCCCTATTTGACAATGCCTCAGCACTGCAAGTGTGCACTTGCTTGGGTGAGAACACAGAGACTCAAGTCAGGAATACACTTAGCCAGCTTTAGACACCAGAGAGCCCTGTGGTTGCTGGGGGCCCCAGATTACATCAAGTTATCTTATTTGGATATTTTTTAAAAATGTCAGTCAAACCAACAAAAGCTAGTATAGCAGTTTTATGTAATTAATAAACCAGAGGGATAATAATAATTCTTATGCATATCATCTTTAAAATTCAATGATACCTCTGGTTATAGTAAAAGTGTTTTGTCAAGTAAAAGGCTTCACAATTTCATTAACTATTTTATCACTGACATAATGCCCTTGACTTAATTATATCCTGCCGGTGAACATTCTTTCCACTAAAACTAATATCATAGCCAGCTTTTGACACCTCCAAAACCTTTGGCGGGGTTGTGGGTGGGGGGGGCTTTAATCATCCTTTGTGGAGGGCCCCTTTAAGAATCCTTGACTATGTGGGAGCCCCTTGAAAGCTGCTGCTGGTTGGGGAAAAATTGGAAGAAAATATTTATTCATTTTATGATTACGCTTTTAACAGAAACAGGGTTTTTATACAACCCTGTTAGAGTAAATTTGATAATCAGTGAATGAATGACACCAGAGATCAGCAAGACAGAGTGACTGATCTCAGTGATTACCTTAAATTTTAAGAAAAGCTGATGCTTCCAACCTTCAGGGGTGGTTTTCTCTTTCAGGAGCAAACCAGAAAATGACAGAATAAAGGCTTATAAACTGAATACATCTTAAATATTACTCTAATTCACTTAAAAAGTTAACAGAATAACACACTTTGCATCAACATGCATTTATCAGTAATAAGAAGTATGAAACTCTAATATTTGGGTTTACTGATTGTCTGTTAGGCTCCCAACTGAAATTTTTGGCAGTCAAAATACCTGGTGCTGACACAGCAAAAACGCAGACTGAAAATCCAAGAGAAGAGTGAATCTCAAACATCACTCTTCTCCTTTTAATTTCTTTTTTTTTGCAGTGGGAAAGCCACCCCCCTACATCCCCCACACTCCCCAAATTATATACACCAACTCTTAAGATTGACATACCTCAGAGAAAAGGGAATATTCCTGAAAATGGCCACCTCAGAGTTAATATATTGTAAGTGTGCTTTTTTGGTCATTCAGTCACTGTATTTCAGGACTCATTCTAAAGGGTCCCGGCATTTCAAATAGTTACCCTGTCTGTAATCCTGAATGATTTACCAGCATTCAAACTTGTTGGGGGAGACAGAAAAATTATGAGGCAAAATTGGGGACAGTCTGTGAAATCAGAGATAGCGACAGATATGTATTACTCCTCAAAGAGGTAAATAAAACTGAAGTACCCTTGTTTGATGACTGCTAAATAACAGTCACTGATCTGGTGAGGCAGTACCACTGTTGTACAAGGCACTGCTATTTGCTGAAATAAGTGCAAAACTAGTATTGCTATTTTGTGTGTATGTGTGTTTGTGTGTGTGTGTGTGTGTGTGTGTGTGTGTGTGTGTGTGTGTGTGTGTGTGTGTGTGTGTGTGTGTATGTGTGCGTGCGTGTGTGTGGCAGTATAAGAGCAACAAGCTGTCTATAATGTATTTCACTTTCTAACAGACATCATCAGCACTAACATTATGCTTATGTGTCTTGGGGGAGGGGAGTGGATGCAATGCATTTAAAAATAACAAACTGTCCATTTTTCTTACACTTACCATCACAGACCTAGACCTTACAAATCATAGGTGACTATCATTGGTGGTTTAGCAGGAAGAGGATGTGTGAAAGCAACTGTTCACTGCCACTGTGGTAGAGTGAGTAGCACTGCTATCTCACAGTGGTGTGCACTGGTTGAGTTCTTCGCTATGTGGAATCTGCATCCCTTCCCTTGTCTGTGTGAGTGTCTGTCCATGTGCTCTGTTTATCCCCATCACCTCAAAAGCATGCAGCAGGTGAAATGGAATTCCTCTCATTTCTCTGAAGCTGAAAGTGTTTTGTGCATTTTGTGTGTGTGTGTGTGTGTGTGTGTGTGTGTGTGTGTGTGTGTGTGTGTGTGTGTGTGTGTGTGTGTGTGTGTGTGTGTAAAATATCATAGATTTTAATCTGTGCACACACATTACTCTTACAGGCTCATAGGTAAATACTAGGCTATCAGCCTCTAGACTATTACAAGCCTATCCAGTAAGCAGAGATAAGAATCAAACCCTGTACCTCTGTTAGGTAAATACTTTAAAACTTATGCCAACCCCATCCCCTCTTTTGGGTAACAGTAAAAAAAAGAAGTTATGTACTCACCATAACGTTCCATGTTTGTTGTCCATCTCACCCTTTATTCTTACTGGATGGGTTCGGAGCCAATCCTCAGCTGAATACACTAGCTCGAATTATCTAACTTGGCTCATGGCAGAGTAGGTATCCCATCATGCAGTGGTGCAATCTCCAGATCTAGTTTGCTGCTAACTATTACAAAGACTAAAATAACCATATGACATCAAGTCAACGAAAAACAAAGAGAGTCAAAGAAGCTCATTTATGAGAGGTAACAACTGTCCACAAGGTCCTCTAGGAGTCCTTGGATGGGGGAAGGTGGGAGAGTCATAAGAATGAAGGGCGAGATGGACAACAAATATGGAACATTATGGTGAGTACATAACTTGTTTATGTTATGTTGTCCTATCTCACCTTGATTTTTACTGGATGGGACAGTGTCCCTAGCACCTTTTCCCTGGGTTGCTCATAGGAGTACACCTTTGAGCACAGTGGAACCAAATGAAGCCCTGTCCCTGAAGGCCAAATCAACTTTGTAGTGAGTAATAAACATATGAGGATTTGCCCATGTAGCAGTGCACAAATACTGTCCATTGACATTCTGGCTTGGAAAGCAGAGGATGTTGTCAATGCTCTGGCTGAGTGACCTCTAATTTTGAATGGCAAATTTCTGTTACTGGAGGTGTATATAAAAGTGATACAATTTGAAAGCCAATTTGAAAGTATGACTTTTGAAACTGGCATGCCCTTTTTTGTTTCAGAGAAAGAGATGAACAATTGGTCTGATTTTCTGAAATCTTTAGTTCTATGAAGATAGAATCTGAGTTGTCTATGCTCATCCAGTTGGTGGAGTTTAAACTCTGCCTTGTTGCTATGATTGGGAAAAAAGACTGTAAGCTCAATAGATTGGTTTAGATTGGATTGAGAACAAACCTTAGGCACAAATGACGGATTCGTTTTTAGCGATACCCTATGGAAAATCAAATATGGTGGTTTGATTGATAGTGCTTGCAATTCTGAGACTCTTCTTGCAGATGTTACGGCTACTAGAAGTATAATCTTCCAAGAAAGAAATTTGAGGTTGCAAGATGAGGAGGGCTCGAATGGTGGCAATGTTAGATGAGACAGTACAACATTTAAATCCCAAGGAGGAAGTGGTTCTTTTAAAGGAGGTCTCAATAAAGAAGTGTCTTTTAAGAATACTTTACACAATCTGTGACATTAGGTTAGGAGAAAATTCACCAGTGTGGAAATCTGAGATTGCCGCTAGTTGGACTCTAATTATAGCTGCAGCCAAGCCTTGCTGGAGTAGTTCAGTAAGAAATTCTAAAATCAAGTGAATTGGAGCAAGGAAGGGGTCAATGTTTCTGGTTTATGCCCAGTAGGAGAACCTCTTCCACTTACTAGTATATAATTTTCTGGTTGATTCTTTATGAGAGGATATCAAAATGTGTTTTACTGCTGGAGTGAAGTCTTGAAGCCTAAGTTTGGAAGTGGAGCAGCCATGGTGTCAAATTGAGGGTGTGGAGGGAAGGATGAAGTGTTCCTGACATATGGGTCAGAAGGTCTGGAACTGGGTCCAGAATCCACAGCTTCTCCTGCAGATGAGGCCAGAGGAAGGGGAACCAAATCTGACAAGGCCAATATGGGGCAATGAGAATCAGCCTGCTTCCCAAGGATTTTGCTTTCTGGATGACATTGGGTATGACGGGAAATGGAGGAAAGGCATAAATAAGTCCCGAGGGCCAATCATGAACAAGAGCGTCTCTCAGTGTCTTCCTCGGAGGGGGGATTGGGGGGGGGGATTAGGGCAAAATAGCTGCTGCATTTGACATTCATGGGAGTGGCAAAAAGATTGCAGCAAGGCTGGCCCCATTTCCGGAAAATCTCTTCTGCTATGGTCTGGTTTAGAGACCACTTGTGAGGCATTAATATTGCCTTGCTGAGCTTGTCCACTATCACGTTGGATTTCCCGGGATGTGGGTTGCTACTAGAAAGCATTGGAAAGATATTGCCCATTGCCAAACTCTCAGAGCCTCTTGACAAAGTGAGTATGATTTGGTTCCTCTTTGTTTGTTTATGTACCATACCACCGACATATTGTCTGACTGGATTGCAATCATCCATAGTGGAAGAGAGTCATGGAGTGCCTGCAATGCCAAAAGCACTGCTCTCATCTCTAGAACACTGATGTGCAAATGGGCCTCATGGTCTTGCCATATGCTTTGGACTGTCC
Source organism: Protopterus annectens (assembly GCF_019279795.1). Taxonomy (NCBI): domain Eukaryota; kingdom Metazoa; phylum Chordata; order Ceratodontiformes; family Protopteridae; genus Protopterus; species Protopterus annectens. The sequence goes on along the minus strand of NC_056739.1, from coordinate 87,140,772 downwards.
TTCCCAGATAACACCCCCCCCCCATCTGGGAAGCGTCTGTGGTCACTGCAGCAACAGGTTGTTGTGGAATAAAGGGTCTCTCAATGGTCACATGACTGGACTGAGTCCACCACCATAGATCCCTCTTGCATGACTCCATTATTCTGATCAGATGAGACATAGGAAGTTCTTGTAGTGACCACTGAAAAAACAGGAGCCACTGAAGGATTCTCATATGCATCCTGGTGAGAGGAACTAGAGTTATGGTTGAAGCCATGGTTCCTAAAAGTTTCAGAACTACCTTTGCTTTTACCTTGTCCTTGGGAAGAAGGTGGAGTATCTGCTGTCTGAGGGCAGAAATTCTGTCAGATGGAAGACATGCCATCATAGAAATTGTGACTAGGTCTGTGCCTATGAAGGTAATATGTTGACAGGGCAACAAGGCAGATTTTTGCAAATTGACTGTTATGCCTAGCTGAGCACAAATTTCCAATGTCAAATCCCTGGCTTGTTGAAGTAGATGCTTGGTGCTGGCAGTTAGGAGCCAGTCATCCAGCTATGGAAACACTTGGAATCCAAGACGTCTCAAGTGAGCCATTACTACTGTCATGCATTTGGTGAACACTCTGGGGGCTGTAGTGAGACCAAAGGGCAGAGCTCGGAACTGATAATGACTGGCACCCAGCCGGAAGCGTAAATGACTCCTTGATGCTCTGTCCATTTTTATGTGGTAGTACGCATCTTGGAGGTCTATTGAGCACATCCAATCATCTTTCGCTAAGAAGGGAATTATCAACTGCAGTGTCACCATTTGGAACTTGGACTTTTTGACAGATTCATTCAGTTTGTGAGATCCAATACGCGTCTCCAGTCCCCTGTTCTTTTTGGCACTAAAAAGAATCTTGAGTAAGTTCCAAATCCTATATGGTCTGTGGGGACTTTTTTGATAACTCTTTTGTCTAGCAACTTTTGAATTTCTATAGTTGATTGCTCCCTTAGACTGGGTGGAACATCTGGGATTGTTCTGATATGTGGGAGAGGATGGAAAAAGGGAATGGAATAGCCTCTAGATATTATGCTTTGTACCCACTTGTCTTTTGTGATATTTTGCCAGGCTTCTGGGTACAAAGATAAATGTCCCCCGACTGCCTCCAGAGTAGAGCAGATGGGCCTCCTTTCAGGAGTGCTGGTAGGGATGTCTGCGAAAGGAATCATGGTGACCCTGGTTTTGCAGTCCCCCTCTGCGTCTAGGATGATGTCTACCATTGTTGCTTCCCCTTCTGCCCCTGGGAAAAGGATTCACATCATGCATCTTGGAAAGTTTCCTGGGATCTTTTGAACCATATTTTCCCACTCTTCTGACCATTAGGGTTAGGTCTTGAAGGTACTGAAAAACATACTCCAATGGCAGAGAGAGTTTTCCCTTCCTGCTCACATCTTGTAAGTGTGTCTTTAACTTTAGGTCCAAAAAGTGAGGAACCATCAAAAGGGGCGTTGGTAAAGGTTCCACAAAATTACACAAGTGCATCCAGGAGTGTCTCTGAGGGAAACTCCTGAACCCACTGCCCTACTCTCCATCCACTGCATATGATATCAGTCTCATGGAGGAGTTAACAATGGAATTTAAGGTGGACAGCTGGGAGGTGATTTTTCTCTGTCACCCCCGCAGCCAACGAACCTTGTAGAGTATCTCCAAGCTCCTTCAGGAGATCTCTTTGTAGCCTTGTAAAGTGTGTGAGTTAGTTCAGCGATCTGAGTGTAAAAGTTGCTGACGAAAAGACATGCTTCCCATATCTGTCCATCGTTTGAGAATCTTTGTTCAGAGGATGAACAGATGAGGATGTCTCAGAAAGTTCCTTCTTGGTGGTTGCTGCCACCACCATAGCATCTACAGGCACACCTTTCATACAAAAATCTTTTCCAGTGGGGGCTGACAAAAACTTGTTTGGCCTCCGAAGGACTGGTTACATAGTGTCAGATGACTCCCATACCTTTCGCCTGACCAACTCCATTAGCTCATCAAAAGGCGGAGACATCTAGGAGGCTGAAGGTTGAGATCCAAAGGCCTTCAGGTACACTGACTCCTCATCAAAAGGGATGATGGTGTTCCAGCCGCCTCTCTGTTTTAGGATCTCAAGGATATCTGCAAATGAGATATCTTCAGTGGATGACTGTAGGGACCCTTCTGACTCCTTGAGGTCAGTGTCTGAGGTGACAGACTCATCAGGGGAGTCTATATGCTTACTCTTGAATGTCCTCTTCTGATGGGGCTCCTCAGAAGGATATTTTGGGGAGGCCTCGGAAGAGTGGGGTTCACCCAATGGGGGTTCCTGAAGCTCTGAATCTCTGCTATTTGGTGGAAGGGGTGGTGCCGAGACAGTAGTCGGAGCAATGGGGAGATGAATTCCAGTTTCTCTGTGTAGATCTGTAGGAGGGAACAGCACACTCCTCATCAGCTCAAAAGCCGAACCCACCGGCTCTGAGGACACCCCTGGTTCCAAGGAAACAGAGGAAATCCCCACCTCCAGGAAGAACAGCTCTAAAGCCAATGCAGGAGCCGAGCTCAACTGAGTCAAGGCACAAAGGGGTAGACTCAGAACAGAAGAAGCTCAGGTCTGAGCGTCCCCCTCGGAGCCGACTGGAGAGCTACAGCTCCTAGAAACCACGGATGGCACTGAGAGTGTCGGAGCTGAGATCGGTTTTGGAATATCCAGAAGGGGTCCCAGAACCAAAGGGTCTACAGCAAGTGGTACTTGGCACTCTGGCTCTGAAGATCCAGCTTGGCTCGGAGGAGGAACAAGAGTGGATGTAACAGTCTTAGACGGCTCCAAAACCTGTTGGGTTGGAGCCAAGAATAATTTTGCCAGAGCCGGCAACTTCAATAGTCTGCGCATCACCCTCTCCACATCATCATCAGACATGCTCCTAGAAGACCTGAAGGTTAGGGTTGGTGAACAAGATCTCTCCAGGATGGGAGATCTCAAAGTAGGGGAGACCAGCAGAAGTTCAATGGACTGGCTCCCAGTCACAGTTTCTTTTAGCTCTGAAGATCTTGGAGCCAAACAACTTGGTTTATCAATGATAATAATCTCCATCAGTTCCAAAGGTGGTGGAGTAGAGGAGGTTAATGCTTGAGAAACTTTAGTCAATTTTTTAAGAGGCTCAGAGTGAGCCGAAGAGACTGGAGATGGCCTTTTTGTTGGTTTGTCCTTTGTAAAGGACTTACTGGATGAGGTTGAAGAAGAACTCCGTAGAGATTCCTCAAAGGTTGGTTTCAAGAGTCCTTTGACAATCAGTTTATTTTTCCTCTCCTGTAGAACACGGGCACTAAAGGAGTGGCAGAATGTGCAGGTTTACTGAAGATGGATTGCTCCTAAACAGTAAACACAAACACTATGTCCATCCGTAATGGACATTTTTTGGGAGCACTTTTGGCATTTCTTAAAGCCCGAAGGCTTATGTTCCTTCTCCCTAGCTTCCTTGGACATGGTAGGGATGAAGAAATTCTAAAGCAACTATAAGACTAAGAAAATATCACACAGAAAACACACATCTAGACCAGAAAAACTATTAATACACAAAGCACTTCTAGTAAAGCTAAAGGGAAAGGGAAATAACCTGGAGTTTAACTAAGCGAGCACTAGGTCCTCTAATTTAAATGGACCTAGTAGCTGTCAAAGGGACACCCACACAGAACACACTACTACTAGCCCTCTAACTGAAATGGGCAGTTAGCTCTCTAACTTAAATGAGCTAAGCTAACTAACTTACTAACTAATTAACTAACTACAACAATTTAAACACACCACTACAGATAAAGTGACAGGATATACAACACAGGCCTAATGAAAAAACGACGACCAACAAGAAGCTCAGCAACAGCGATAAATTAGCTACTAAGGCTATGAAAAGCACAGCACTCAAAACTAACTAAACTAACTAAACTAAGCAATTCTAAAGACTAAATATACAAAGATTAGAAAAAGACAAAAATGTAGCCACGACCAAGAGGAGAACATCCAAACTCATAAAGCAGCAAACTAGATCTGGAGATTGCACCACTGCATGATGGGATACCTACTCTGCCATGATCCAAGTTAGAGACTTCGAGCTAGTGTATTCGGCCGAGTCAGAGCCGATCATCCAGTAAGAATGAAGGTGAGACAAGACAACATAACATCTGCAGTTAACAAGTAATTATATTTCAAAAGTAAGGCACAAAATAAATCTCAGAACATTCAGACACTTGATTGATTCTTCTATGAGTCTGGTGGCTCCCACACCCCAGATTGTATAAATGATTTTGATATGGACTTAGTGATAGCCTCTGCCCTCAAACACACCCATTCTAAAAACAGCCCTGCTCATATTTGTGTGTAGCTAAGGTTGCTTATAGGTTATGTGTGTGCGTGTGTGTGTGTGTGTGGGGGGGGGAGGTTGTATGGTCATTACTTCTTTAATTTTCATCTTAGTCAAATCTTACAGATATGCACAGGAGGTCATTATGGCTTGTGTTTGGGCTGGGGGTAGTGTGGTCATTGTTTCTTTTACCTTTTTCCCAAACCTCAGAAGTGTAAAACGAAGATGACTATAGCTTGTGTATCGGGCAGTGTACTGTATAGGAGTAACAAAGTGGAACACATGAGTGTAATCATTCTTTTTTATACTTTCCTCGCAATCACACATCAGGCATGTATAAAGACAGCTGCCTATGAGGGGCAGGGATAAAGAATGAGGAGGCATGCTATGTATATGTCTGACAACAGTCCTTTAAAATACATGACTGTGGCGTGGCCATTTGAACGAGATGGATGCAGAGGCAGTGACAGCCTTTTATTGGGGGGAGTTAGTGAAGCAGTCAGTATTCTCAGATAGGATTTGTGTATCCACGCAACACAACAATTGTCTTGTTAGTTTATTATGAGCTATTTTTGTCAGCTGTGAATATTAAACTTTGGGCACAACTTATATCTTCCTTGAAAGAAAAAAATAAGACTGAAATTCTTTTCTTACTCATGATTTTTATTCAGGCCACGATTGGATTAAAAGTTTGGGAAATGCTCTAAAATGCATCCTTGAGCATCTGTGGCTTCTGAGGGTCCCAGGTTAATTGAATTATTTCCTGAGTGGTTATTACTGTGCTGTTTTGGTCAGAAAAAGTGTGTTGAAAGGAAAACGAAAGTTGCACAGCAACACAATGAATATCTTTCCTTAATCATAATTTCTATTCAAGCCATCATTGGATGAAAAGGTTGTGCCAAAAAAAAAAAAAAAACGGTACTTACGTATTATCGCAACCACATTCGTAAGCATCTCACTTGAAGCGATATTAAACAGTGAAGTGGTGAAAGATTTTTTTTTTCAGTGAAAGTGTCACTATTATACCAACAGATTTATTTGATGTGTACCCGGGGTTGTTTATAGAGCTGCAATTTCCTTTTTGTTTTGAAAATAACCTTAGTGGGATAGAAAGTCAGACGACTTACCCAGTTTGCTCGTATTTACCGTGTTTATCACGAATGTGCAAGCAGCATTCATGGTTGTACTTAATCTGGCAAAGGTGAAAAACAGGATTGCTTGTTTTTTTCTCAGCCAAGTTACAGTAATTCCCCCAACCCCATCATGTTTTTCTCTTATTTTTTTCCTCTTTTCTGACTGCTGCCTCAATTCTCTGAGTTGTAATTACAAAGTAACACTGTCCCAACACTCCCTTTCATTCATGGAAGTTACCTGGACTGTTGTGTTAACAGGAAAAGTTAAAGAACCGTACCTTGGAAATAATGTCATGACATGTTTGTCATTAGCAGAACAACTGCATGACAGTGAACAAGAAACAAACAATAAAACTACTTATCTGACATTTCTTTACTATGAATATGCAAGTAGGCAGTAACTCATTTCCATCCAACACCCATGGCCAAAAACTCTCAAATCAGATCAAGTGTTCAGATTCTGTGATTCCATTGTTTTGGTCTTTCTTTCTGACCGTTTACTGTTATCCAACAACGTTGTAGTTAAGGGCTACCCTGTGTTCTTCACAGAACCAGGATTTATTTTCTGTTTACAAGAAGTGCCAAGTGAGTTGCTTAAGAATGTAGACACGTTAAAAGTACCAAAAAAACTTTAAAATACACTTCAGAGTATACAGAAAGTCCTGGCTTCTTGAAAAAGCTGAAGAATAAGTCAAAATGTGAGAAAAGGAAGGTAAAAGTAATGTGCATGGTGTGCGGGGCCCAAAACGGGGGGAAAAAAGAGGGGAGGACTGAAGGATGTGCGTGTGTGTGTGGAGGGGGGGGGGCAAGTAAGAGTAGGCAGTGCCTAGGGTTCCAATTTGTCTAAGTCTAGCCCTGTACATAGAGTTGTTGTAATGTATCATTGTTGCTGCTAAATGCCAGTAAATGAGAACGTCTCTTTGTGAGCTGGGTCAACATAGTGTGGTACACAGGCCCGCCATAATATGAGTATTGTAGATACAGGTCATTCTGTGTGTACTACTCCTAAAAATTTACAGCATGAACTAAGAGGTTGCTTAGCAGGGTTGGCAGTGGCAGGGTGATACTTAGGCTGGAAGTACTCAGAGGGTTCCCAAAATGCTAACACTGGCTCTGGGAATACAGCAACACAACCAGCTTACCATTCACTTATTATTGATAATCCATAAATAAATAGCAGCCAATATGCAAAAAAAATGTCTTATCCCATAATCTGCATGCCTCTATCATGTATCGGTGGGGACAACGCATTGTTCTGTTTAGTGACGACTAGGTATACCCAGGGGAAATTATGAGCATGTCAGCATAAAGTAACAACTGTGTCCTTCCTTTCATATACAATACACTCTGCATGCACACATTTCTATGAAAGACTCAGCATTGTTCAAGGGTGGGGATGAGATCCGCAGGATGGATCAAATAAAACTCCTTCTAACCCCAGACTATGGTTGCCTGCACAACCCATGACTCACAACTCTTAAGGGAAGTCATGGGGGGTCATACCTATAAAGGTGACACTACAAGGGCTAGCTAGCTGACAACAGCAATAGTGAGACAAAAAATGTGGGAAAAAAATGAAATGTGTTATCACTGTTATATCAAACAGCAACTTCAGGGCATAGATGTCTGTCAAACATTATTTTATATCATATTTTGTTTATAGTGATGCAAATGTACTTTAAGCTAAGGTGCTTTAGACGAACCAGGCAACATGATGGGGGGGCACCTCTATTTCTATTACTATCTAGTGTTCAAGCACAGAAGTCAAACTCTGAGACATAGGTTTGAATTCCATAGCCTCACTTGCAAAATACAGGACAGTGAGGACACACTTCACATTCCTATATTCTCAGGTAAATTCAGGAACCAGACCTCCTCCTCCCTTGTATGGTGAATGGAACACAGTAAGGCTGAGTTTTGTTAGAACTTTCTGTAAATTACCCATGCCCTTCCTGAGAAAATGAACATACTACACAACTGTTTTCATGTTCATATCAAGAGCTCTCTTGTACAACAGTCAGTTGCTCTAAACACAGACTATCTAAACACAAGTGATCAAACACAACCGATGCAACACACACCATCTAAACCCAGCATAACTCAAAAAACAGAAAAAAACTGTTTTTCTGAAGGGGACAAGCACCCCTGCACCTTTCATATGGCAGGCTTCATTATGCCCACACATCCTAACTTATATATAACAACTCCAAAGTCGCACTACAGTAGAAGAAAGGGAAAAACACTGAAAGCGCATCACCACCAGCTCACATAATCCAACACACTGTGGTAAAATAAAATTGCAATAATACTTAGAACTGTTTAAGAAAACTGCTATTAGTGATCACAAAATCATAAGCATTCCTTATTATCAATTATAACTGAAGACTATTATTGGATCAACTGTAATTAGGTCACATTTTTAGACAACTTTTGAGTAGATAAGTGACAGACCACTTGAAGGTAATCTACATAGTGAGCATGTGTGCACGCGCATGGGATAAAGGGTGTATAACAAAGCACAACATGTCAAAGCATTGAAGATAAAAAACACTATAGGAAAGTAAGAATGCACTCTTACCTGGAAAGTCTTTCGTGCTGAAAAACAAAGAAAAAAGATCGATAAGGATTGTGAAAGTAGACCAAAATACAAGTTAACAAAGTAGTAAACCAGATTGTTGCTTATGCTTTACCCTGTAAGCTGGACCAGGCACAGCTCTTGACATTCCGTTTACAGTATTATTAGCTTCCTCAAGGTAACAGAAGTTATATGCTGAGCCAAAAGAACAAATTATACCAGAAAATGTAAAATAAAAACTAGTAAACAAGTTCCTCCATAAAATCAAACATGCACAGCACTATTTCCTGATCAGTAAGTATGCACTTTGTTCCCATAGAAGCTTTTCAAAGCTGACAATCTTGAAAGTCTGGAAAAACCTGGGCCTGAGCAGTCTACTTTTCCTGATTTCAGAGTTTCAGTACGAATCTGTCTACGTGAGACATACAACACATTCTGGAGTTCTTAGCAGTGTAAAAGACAGCCTTACTCTCCCACTTACTGATTACAGCCTCGACTTGTTTCAGAGAATATAGCCCATTAAAGGAAGAAAAACAAACATCAGCTGGTAAGACTTGTCTAGCTCCTAGGTAAGCTTCCAAATAATAAAAGATCACAGTATTCTGGGAATGCCCCACCCCAGATTCAAGACTGCCAAAAGCAAACATAATTTTTGTATTTTTACTAACGCATACCACAAAGCAAGGGAGTACATATGGGCACACAAGTGTATATACACACACACACACACACACACACACACACGCGCGCGCGGCCGTACACATGCATGCACACACACCAACACAAAAGCAATTTTAAATTGCATTCTCAGACCATTTAACTGGTGTGCAAAGGATATAAAATATTTTGGAAACAGTATGTGAAATAAAGGAAAAACATTGCTCCTTCTATTATCTAAAATCAGATTTCCTTCAATACCACAGCCTTCTACTGTTTAGTCCTATTAACTGTCACAATTCTTGACTCTAAACAGAGATACATCACTGAATAGCCAGTAGCTATTAGTAGCTAATAGCTGCTGTAGTTTTGGCATTAAAAGAACACATTATTATGAAAAACGCATATTGTATTTAACCTAAATGTACAGTACAAACAGCAAGCAAAATAAGATAGAGAGTTACATAGTCCCCCCACGCTCGCTCATTCAGTATATAGCTCAACTGATTTTGCCAAACAGGTCAGTATTCCAAGAAGTTCTGCTGCAACAATGGGTCTAGATTAATATAAAGCTACAAACTAACCGTGGAGCACTTACAAATTCACTCTATAGCTCAAAAGGGGAAACTTCCATATCTGGAATTACATCAAAATTACTGAAGCACAGAAAAAAGGACAAGTTTGTTACCATAAGTTGATTTGTTCAAAGTGACACTCCTTAGGGAATTTCTAAAAGGCTGCTTCTAAAATAAGAATAGGATATTACTCAACAACCCTTGCATGGAGGTTTTACAATTTATTACACAGGAATAAGGTTATGCTTTGCTAAAAAGCATCAGTCTGTAGTCCTGGGTTTGATTCCCTCCATCTCTGCTAGCCTGCTGTGTGATTTTGAAGAAGTCATTTAACTAGCCACAATCGAATTAACAAAATATATAAAAAATAATAGGGCCTTGATTCAGCTCAGCAGGTGGTGGTGTTGCAGTAGCGTTGTCGCCTCACAGTAAGATGTTGTCCTGTTCGATTCTCAGCTAGAGCGTCTTCTGTGTGGAGACATGTGTGAATGGGCGTACCTTCGTTTGAAGGTTGTGCATCAGGGTTGGCAACTCGGCACGTAAAAATCTACTGCCAATCATTAGCGGACCGGAATTCCGCTATGGCAACCCCTAACCGGGAAAAGCCGAAAGACACAACAAAAAGTGCAGTGGAATGAAGGTTCACTTGTGAGACAGATTATCCATGATTAGTTAGCACATCTGACACTGGAGAAGCCAACAATGATGAGAAGAACTGGCTGATACTGCTTACTCATACTTTGGGAGTGGGTGGTCTGGCCTGCTGCAATGCTAGCACCTAAGTGCATGGCATGAATCGTATACCAAATATACTCAGGATGTACACTTGGCTCGGACAAGCTGTGTTTATGCAGTAGCCTCCATACGGCATGCACAGGATCATTCATGCAAACAGAGGAAGGTGTTACAATCTGTGAGCATACTCATCAGCCAACAGAGAAGACTTAGAGCTAAAACAAGAAAATCCTGATGGCTGCCTGGATAACAGTAAACTAAGATAATTTCTTACCCCATAAGGGAAATAATGGTTCAATAAATCACAGGACAGCTGAAAGCTGGGAGGCAGCAGGAAATTAAACAGAATAAAAAAATACATGGGTCCTTCATCCTTGACATTGGCATTAAAATGGACTGACACACTTGATGACTTACCTTTTTTTCACCAACCTATGTGGTGCATAAAGCATCAATTAAAATTTTCACCTAATTCGCAAATGTTTTCCTTCTTACATTTACTGAAAGGATCACTTTTTAAATTTGTTTTCTCTGCACTGATGTCTTAGAACATTAAAGATGATCTTTAACCTCAGTGACATTGACTCAGGGAAAATGTGTTCATTAAACTCTATGGAAGATCTCTAAAGTGATGTCACAGAGGGAACCATTAAATTTATTTGGGGCGTGATGAATAAAAAGTTAATGAAGCTTTTTATTAAAAACCCAGCCCAAATAAATAAGACAGTTCTAGGACAAAGATGCACTGTGGCACTTAACTCATCAGAAGCTGTGATGCACCATTAAAGTTTTAACAATACACTTTAAGCTTCCCCACTACCAGTGAGAGCCCTTCAGTGAACATCTCAGCATACCTATCTTTTTTAAGAGTGCATTTCAGGCTGTTCTGTTTTCTAACAGAATCAATCCATATCCCCATTATAGAATTTCAGTGATCATTTGCTCCAGACCCATTGGCTACTGTTTTTTCTCTTGTGAGATCATGGCTCATATTCCACTCATGCTAGCATTCACTTACAACACAATGGTGTACTCGTATCACAGTATTTTAACATTAAAGCATCTGTAACTACTTGCTTGAGCATTTCAAAACTATTTTCAGGTTTTGACTATTGCTCCTTTACTAGGCTACATCTTGCTCTGGGAATTTTCTCAGAGACATAGTTATTTCACGCATATTACACCTAAACTTTTCAACGAAACCTCTGTAATGTCTGCCTGTCTTCTGGGCTTGGAAATAGCACAACTACTTTTTTGAATCAGGTTTCAGTCTCTGTGTTGTTAGAATATCACCTGTGTATTTCAGACTTGTGACTGTTATTTTTCATATGCTGTTATTAAACTTGAAATTATGCCATGCCACTTTATTCCATTTAGCAGGTTTGTCAGTCTCGTCTTGTTCCTCTTTTCTATGACCCAACTAGATAAAAAATTATAGTTACAGCACCTACCAAGCATTTAGTCACACATGTAACAACAACATTTCTGATGCTGATGAAATACCAAATGGAAGTCTAAGGAATTCATAACTTCCTAATGGCACATTAAATGTACATAATTTGGAGCCTGCTTCATTTAGTTTTAACTGCCAGAACCCTTGTTTAGCATTTGTTCAGCTTTTACTGTCAGAAGCCATGATTAGTATCCAGTTCTGAAAACTAGTTAGTATCTGGCAGTGTTGAGACCATTTTTTCCAATTATAAGCAATACATAATACTCTCATTTAATCAATTTACTCAGCTATTATGGATCAATATAAAAGTTATGGATCCACAGAAATGCAAATATTGTCTTTCTTTACAACCAATTCTGCTGGCTGTAAAAGTTTTTTAATGACACCTAAGCTTTATATTGACTTAAATGCATGCTCTGCTCTTCTCTACCCCTGAGCTCTACATGTACTTTCCCTGGAGTATGTGTTAAGGGCATATTCCCTTAGCAAACATCCTAAACCTGTAAGTGAATCAGCAAGGTCCATGTAGGATGCAAATGTTATGGCTCCTCAGCATAACATTTGACATGTCTCTGAGACTGAATGACTGTGTATAACACTCAGTTACTGTTTAATACTGCAAATTAACTTCACCATTTAGAGCCTTTCACAGTGACCGGTATTAGGCGAACTAACATACTTTAATTATATATTTTTAAAAAGCATACTGTAGTTCTAAAAACTTAAATTAATTGCAGAGAGTTTTACCAGATCAAGAAACATTTGCTGACCATGCTGTTGTTTCCATACAGTTTGGCCTGAATCTAGTGCAACTGAAGCAGAAGATTAGAACTCATGGTTATAACTTATTTTGACTGTGCTGCTTCTATATTTCATATTACTTGTTATATTTTGTTGCACTTTATCATTGTAAAGAGCTTTTGGATTTTGATGACCTTATTGCTGACTCCTGCACTCATGAGTAATTTTTATTAAAGTGTTTCCTGGTTTAGTCAGTTGTCTGTAGCTTAGTTCCTCACATTTGGGCTTTTTATTTGTGATCCTCCATTAAGGAGACTCGGGACTACAATCTAGTGTGTGTGTGTGTGTGTGTGTGTGTGTGTGTGTGTGTGTGTGTGTGTGTGTGTGTGTGTGTGTGTGTGTGCGTGTGTGTGTGTGTGTGTGTGTGTGTGTGTGTGTGTGTGTGTGTGTGTGTGTGTGTGTGTGTGTGAGCCTGATCTGTTCTGAGCTGGGAATCACAGAGAAATAAGTTTGAATGTGACCCTCTGACTGGCCACAAGGCTATTTTGTTTGTTTAGTCAGTCTTCTGTGTCTGTATAAAGTAGGCCTGTTGGTCCAATTCTACTTATCAGGTTTTAGCAGAGTTGTGTATAGACACAGGAACCTAGACTTGAGAATTTCTCCATAAAACTACCTTTGAAACTTCCCCAGTTGTCAGCTGCACATCCAGAAACTAGCTAGTGCAATGACAAGCACTGTCCGTATAGTTTTGCATTAGATACTCCTGTTTTCACTCTATAGTCCTTCACCAACATTCTGATCAAATAAAAATGGCCTGTAATCATGGATGTGAACTCTTCTGCTATCTCCAAAGCCAGCTTGGTAGATATGGATGCCCTAAGGCAGTATAGTAATTACCTCATGTCTACTGATAACCAATTAATTCTTAAAAAATGCTAAGTTATGTGAAAGATGTAATTACACAATGGCACCAGTGGCAAAGATCTCACATATAAGCACACATAATGCCAATTATGTTGTCAATAATGCATACACTACACCCACCACACACAGTAACGCTCAGACACATACACCCACATATGCTGAGGCTCTTAAATATAGTCTGCCTAAACCCCAAAGACCTCCCAGACATTCTACCTACAACAAATATCCTTAGCAGCCAAAAAAACTCCACTAAAACAACACATACAGCCATATTGCATTGAGCCTCAGCTTCTAAGCCCATAGGGCAACTTCCCCATTACGCAATATTTTGGTCATAGGAGATGTCAATGTGAGCCACACAGATGTCAAACGCAACAAGCTCAGTGAGAAGAAAGTCACTGTCAGTTGCCTATCAGGGGCCAGGACCTGAAAGATCATGCATGCACTCAGATCAATGGATTGCAAGTAACATTGGTAGAAAGGTACTAAGCTGGCCACCTTGGCATGCTATTTTAAGCATAACCAATTTCCCATCAAAGGTGATAATCAAACTCTATACCCTGTGTCTGTGAGTTAAACACCTTAACTATTATGCCAACCCCTCTAAACAAAGTCAACTACCACCCACAGAGAGAAGACCTGGCACCAATTATCTTCATTGATAAATACTAGACAATCAGTCTGCAGACTATTACACTCCTAGCCGACAATCAAACAGTGACCAAAGGTAAGAAATAAACCCTGGACTTTGTGAATGTGAGGTAGAAACCTTAACCATTATGCCAACTTCCAATCCAGTATGATTCAGTCATAGTCCATATTGAAGTAACTGACCTTAAATGTACCTCTCTGGACTATGTGAAGAGAGACGTCATGGAGCTCTTGGATTTTGTATCCCAGGCCAGAATAGCACTGAGCAGCATTCTACCTTCTCAAAGGATGATGCCACAATATGAAAAGATGATGACTGACTTTAATAATTGGCTTAGTTTTTGGTGTCACTCCAGCATGGGAGGATATAGTCAACAAACCATGCTGCTTTCCCAGGAAGTGATTGCATCTGTCCCTTCTAGGCTTTTAAATACTGGCTGAAACATTGTCCTCACCCATTGTGTGTTTTTTTAGGCAATGCCAAACTGGCAAACCTTCAGACATAGCAAAACCAACTCTAGAAAATCTAAAGATGTTACTGTTCAATGCCAGGAGTCTAAACAAGAAACCCGACTTCCTCCAAGCTCTCCAACCCTTGGAGAATGCAGACATTTGTGCAGTTAAAGAGACATGATTTAAAACCGCTGAGAGCATCCAGTCAGTGCAGGACAACAATGTCTTCTATGCATTTAGACCAGCTACTGCACAGGTAAGAACTAAAGGTGGAGGAGTTTTGATTTACATCAAAATCAAACATACCTTAAGGCTGGTCAGACAGGATGATGCACTTGAGCTTCTCCATGTCCAAATTACCATAGGCAATGTCCCACAGCACATTCATGCAAGCTATAGGTCCCGCTCTATGACCCAGGAAACCCATATCACATAAACATACTGCAGACACTTACCATTAACCCAATACCATATTCAAGGGTGACTTTAATTACCCCACAATAAATGGAATTATATATGACCCCAAACTTGCTGGAGCAGAGAGTCCTGGAGTTTGTAAACCCAAACACCTTGGACCAATTAGTCAATAAATTAGGGGTGCAAACAAAAAACTGGATCTGGTCCTCACGAACATGGAAGAATTCTGCCACCCCCCCCCCCATGTAATGTCCACTCTGCTAAGGTTAGACTATAAAACTATTCTTTTTGAAATAAAAATAAAACACGGGACCTCTGCTAACCCTTGAATATTCAGAAACTATTCCCAGGCTAATCTCCAACTATTAAGTGATAACATGGCAAATTTCAACCTCCTCTTTAAACCATGAAAACTATGCAAAATTGTTTACATAGTCCTTGTATAGTCATGTTAATAGATGTTTAGAGACAGCTATACATATCCAGAATAAGCTAAAAAAAATAAAGTAGCCTGGTGCAATCCCAGCATCAATAAGTTGTATAACAAAAGAAAGAAAGTCAAGGCAAAAAATAGGAAATGCAATTCCCAGCAGGATAAAAAAAAGTCTCTCAATCTTAACAAGCAACTTAGAGGGCAGAACAAGTCTACCAAAGTCAAATCTGATATAAAAATAGCTCCCAGGTCAAGAACAACCATAAGGCTTTCTTTAGCTATGTCCACAACCTCAAATGTGGTACACAGTAATGTGCAAAACTAATTCTCAATCCTGCACTTACACTGAGTCAGTAGATAAAGCAAATCTACTGGCTGACAAATTCGTTTTCAATTTTACCCCTTGCTCCCCACTCCCCAGCAACTTGTCAGGAAATAACACTGAACATAACCCTCTCAACTATCGCTATGGAGCAGGTCCTCAACACATGCTCCATGGCCAAGAATACTGCAACAGTGGCCCTTATAATATCCTGGGATACCTCCTAAATAGCCTGAAACATGACCTGTCAGGTCCTTACAGTCATTATTTAACCATGGCCTCCAAACAGGCTTCATGTCACATGAATGGAGAACTTCAAAAGTCATCCCTCTACTCAAGGGTGGGCCATCTACAGATCTTGGTAAATACAGGCCCATAAGTCTGACTGGTCTGATATGCAAAGTCATTGAAAGAATCATCATGGAAATGATTCACAATGACTAGGAAATCTTCAAACACAGGGTTCAGCCCAGTTTGTTTTTGTAAAGGGCAGATGCCAACTCAGACTGGTAGACTTCTTTGAGAGGTCACCAAAGCAATGAACCATGTACAAATGGTGCATACTACTTACCATGACCTGGGCAAAGCATTTGATAGATTATCCTACTCGGGTATTGTAGACAAGCTCATGGAATTAGGTATAAACCCCTATGTCACCCACTGGACAACTGGGTGACCCTCAGATAGGACACACAAAGTTAGGAGAGTGCGGGCCACCTCCATAAAGAGGCCAACCACTAATGGAGACCCTCATGGCACTGTGCTGGGTCCTCTCCTTTTTGGCATCTATTTCTCAGAAATCAAGGTCAATGTCAAGGGCCTCTGGCTGATCAACTAGGGGCAGTCACAGAATCCCAAAACACTTATACCCTCAAAGAAAGGTTGACTCAGACAAATAACTGCAGCCAGACCCATGGTCTAATATTCAATGCCAAGAAATGCATAATAGTATCCTTTAAGAAGTTAACTACCCCTGGAAACTACCTCAGTGATAACACACCCCTAACAGCAGACCCAGTAGTCAGGGAATTGGGGACACATGTAGATAGTAACCTGGCCTTCAACTATCATGTATCTACAGTAAGAAGCAAATCATTCTTTGTTGAGCAACTTGCAAGCAACAGTATGGCACCTAGATCCAAGGAAGTCATTGTTCCACTGTATTTGGCCCTCATCAAACCAATCATTGAGTACAACTCCCTCTTCAGTATATACCCGGCCAGGCACATGCAACAACTGAAATGCCCACAGAGATTCTTCACAAAAAGGAATCGGGGGTAACCAACATGTCCTACATGGATCGCATCAAAGAATCTTCCCTGAACTCGGTCAGCTACAAACTACTAAGGGGTAATCTATGCCTGGGATATAAGGCATCCATTGATCCTGCTCTGATGGACCTTCTGCATATATGCAAAACAAACAGCATCAGCATTACCCAGTCCAGGGACTTAAACTTTGCTTGCAACATAAATATGACATATTGGAGGGACAAGCGTGTGTCCTTAACACTACCCATTCTTGGAACAGGCTTCCCATCCAGTTCAAATTCCCTAACCCAATTCAAGAGTAGCTTGGACCAGTGGATGGGGAATTGGAAATTCATCCCTGGTCTGACACCTATGACCCTAATGGAGGGAAGCAGCTTGTAAATGTTTGACCACCCAAACCCTAACCTACACACACCCCTTAGAATAAATCTTAAGGTTCCTAAATTAATCAATGCTAGAAGTCTAAATCAAAATGCACTCCCTCGAGGCACTCCTTAAAATGGAGAACATCAATATCTGTGCAGTGACTGAAATCTGGTTCAAGGCTCCAGACAGCACCCCTGCATTACCAGGCTATAACTCATGCCACACTTTTTATCCATCTAACCTGGACCAGAACATCAAAGCTGGAGGTGTATCCATATTTATTAAGGATATCCACACCTCCAGGCTAGTTGCTCAGCATAATGCATCCAAGGTTATCCAAGTGCAACTAACTCTGGGCAAAACTGCAATCAAAATTGTAGCTTACTACAGATCCTCCACCATGCCCCAGGATTCCCACTCCTCTTTTCTTGATATACTGGGAAATATTGGGGTTCAACCAAACACCCTAATAATGGGTGATTTCAACTACCCCACCATTAACTGGGAAAACTACTCATGTACCAACTCCTTCACCCAATGCTTTCTGGAATTCATAAATTCCAATGCCCTGGATCAACTTATCCTCAACTCCACCAGGGGAAACAATATCCTAGACCTAGTCATTACCAACATGAGTGACCGGTGTTCTACACCTGAAGTCAGCTCCTCGTTGAACAGATCCGACCATAAGCTAATCACCCTAGATATCCACATCCCATCCCCACCCCCCATTAAGGAAACCACAGTAAACAATTTCTCCAAAGCCAACTTCATGCTTCTTAAGACAGCAGTGGTGAACTTCATGACACCCATGCAGATGGACAATACAGTTATGACTGCTGAATCCTACACAAATGCACTCTATAAGCAATTACACAAGTGCATGGATCGTGCTATCCCAAACAGAACCAAGACGCTATCCGCACAAAAAAAAGAAGCCAATCTGGTGGTCTTCTGCCATAAACAAACTCTACAACAGAAGGAAGAAACTGTTGCAAAAGAGAGTAAAATCCCATGAGTGGAGGAGCCCCCTGGTCAGCCTCAGTAAGAAGCTGAGATCCCTTATAAGAGCCTCCAAAGCTAGCTACAAAAACAAAATCACCACTGATTCTAGGGACAACCACAAAGCATTCTATAGCTATGTCAAGAATCTCAATGACAACACCCAGATCTGCTCTGAGTTACAGAACAAGAGCACGAAAATTACAGAACCAACTGATATTGCCAACATCCTGGCAGATAGGTTCAGTGCTATCTTTACCCCTCCTCTCACCCCCTAAAGGGCCCATATCTTGGCCCATATCTATACAGGAAGAATGCAGAGTTCCTGTAATCACAACTACGCAGGTAAAAGCTGCACTCTCTAAAGCCAAAAACACAGCATCCATGGGACCAGACAACATCCCAGGCTGCGTTTTACATGAACTTCAGAACAAACTGGCTCCCCACCTAAGCACCATGTTCAATCATAGCCTCACATCAGGCTTTGTTGTCACTGAATGGTGCACAGCAACAGTTATCCCACTCCACAAAGGGGGAGCCACCACTGATCCTGGGAACTATCGCCCTATTAGCCTGATGAGCCTGGTCTGTAAGGGCATGGAACGTATCATCGTGGAACTCATAAACAAAGACATTGGTAACCTCCAAACTCTGGACCCCACCCAGTTCGGGTTTGTGAAAGGCAGAACATGCCTCCTGAACCTGATTGACTTCTTTGAGGATGTCACCAAAGCTGTAGATGAGGGTAAGGTGGTTCACACAGCCTATCTTGACCTCACCAAGGCTTTCACCACCATCCCCCATTCTGGCATTATAGCTAAACTCAATAAACTAGGTATAAATCCCTACATCACAAGATGGGTTGCCAACTGGCTCACTGACAGAACCCACACTGTAAAAGCTGCAGACTCTAAATCTGACTTCAAACCAGTGACAAGTGGAGTACCACAGAGTTCAGTCCTGGGACCTCTCCTGTTTGGTATCTACTTCTCTGAAGTACAGGCTAACACAAAAAGCCTTTGGCTAATGATGTTTGCAGATGACTGCAAACTAGGAGCTATAGTTGAGTCCTCAAATGATGTGGACATCCTACAGAAGGGCCTCACGGAGACAGATACCTGGTGTCAGAGCCATGGCCTCGAGCTCAGTGCCAAAAAGTGCATTGTCATCCCCTTTGGTAAAAACTCTGTACCCATGAACTACCACATAGGTGTCAGTCTACTTAATGCCGAATGTATGATAAAAGACCCAGGTGGACAGTAGTCTCTCCTTTGATAATCACATCACCACAGTAGTCAGGAAATCCTTCTACGTGGCACACCTCATCACAAAAAGGTTCTCATCCAGGAAAAAAGAGGTCATTGTTCCCCTCTACTCGACACTCATTAGATCCATTATAGAGTACAACGCCTCTTTTGAAATGTACCTCACAAGACATCTGCAGCAGCTGGAAAGGCCGCAGAAGTACCTCACAAAGAGGATTACTGGCCTCAAACAGATGCCCTCACTGACCATCTCAAAAAAGTCCAGCTTTACTCCGTAGCATATCGCCTACACCGAGGTGATCTCTGCCTAACATATAAAGCAATGTCAAACCCCCGAGCTGTTGGACATGCTACACCTAATGAAATCCAAATCCCTCTGAGCTACATGCTCTAGGGACATAAACCTTGTCACCACAATAAATAGGACATGCTGGAGGGACAGATACCTGTCCCACAGACTTCCCATACTCTGGAACAAGCTACCCATCTATGTCAAGCAGAGTTCCTCATTAGCACTCTTCAAGAAAAATATTGATGAGTGGATGAGAAATAGGAAATACACCCGGGGGATCACTTCTGTGGCTCTGCTCAACAGGGGCACAGGAAAATAACTTTCTTGGGTGGCATAAGCCAGGGAACCTTGTTGGCTAGGATTACTTAGGCCCTTGGGCCGATAGCCTAGCACCCACCTATGAACCTATAATAGAGAATATCAGGGTCCAACCAAACACCTAATATTGGGAGATTTCAACTACCACACCATTAACTAGGAAAACTACTCTTGTGCTAACTCCTTTCCTCAACACTTCCTTGAATTCGTAAATTCCAATGCCCTGGATCAACTTGTCCACACCCCTACCTGGGGCAAAAATATCCTAGACCTAGTACTTACCAACATGAGTGACAGGTGCTTCACACCTGAAGTCAGACCCTCGTTGGTCAGATCTGACCATAAACTAATCACCCTAGATATCCACATCCCACCCCCACTCCCCACTAAGGAAACCACTGTAAAAAACTTCTCCAAAGCCAACTTCGTGCTACTTAAAGTAGAAGTGGTCAATTTCACAACACCCATGCAGATGGATAATACAGTTACCGCAGCCAAATTTTATACAAATGCACTCTATAAGCACCTACATAGGTGCATGGATCATGCCATCCCTAATAGAACCAAGACGCAGTCTTCTAAAAAAAGGAAACCAATCTGGTGGTCCTCTGCTATTAACAAACTCTACATCAGAAGGAAGAAACTGTTGCAAAAGAGAATAAAATCCCATGAATGAAGGAGCTCCCTAGTCAGCCTGAGCAAGAAGCTGAGATTTCTCATAAAATCCTCCAAAGCGAACTATGAAAATAAGATTGCCATTGACTCTAAGGACAACCACAAAGCATTTTACAGCTATGTCAAGAATCTCAATGGCAACACCCATATTTGCTCTGAGCTAAAGCACAATGGAACAAAATTCATAGAACCAACTGATATTGCCAACATCCTGACTGATAGGTTCAGTGCCAACTTTACCCCCCCCCAACTCCTAAAGGGCCAATATCCATACCAGAAGAATGCAGTGTCCCTGCAATCACAACTGAATAGGTGCAAACTGCGCTATCGAAAGCCAGGGACACAGCATCCATGGGACAGGACAATATCCTTGGCTGCATTCTACATGAGCTTCAGAATGAACTAGCCCCCCACCTAAGCACCATGTTCAATCATAGCGCCTCGACAGGCTTTGTACCCAATGAATGGCACACAGCAACAGTTGTACCACTCCACAAAGGGGGAGCCGCCACGGACCCTGGGAACTATTGCCCTATTAGCCTGATAAACATGATCTCCAAGGCCATGGAGTGTATTACCATGGAACTCATAAACAAGGATATTGGTAACCTCCAAACTCTGGACCACACCCAGTTCAAATTTCTGAAGGGCAGATCATGTCTCCTGAACCTGGTTGACTTCTTTGAAACAGTCACCAAAGCCGTGGAGGAAGGTAAGGCAGTCCACACAGCCTATCTTGACCTCACCAAGGCTTTCAACACCATCTCCCATTCTGGTATCGTAAATAAACTCACCAAGCTGGGTATAAATGTGTATGTCACAAGATGGGTCACCAACTGGCTCACAGACAAAACCCACACTGCAAAAATTGCGGACTCCAAATCTGACTCCAAACCTGTGACAAGTGGAGTACCATAAGGTTCAGTCTTGGGTCCCCTCCTGTTTGGGATCTACTTCTCTGAAGTAAAGGCCAACACAGAGGGTCTCTGGCTGACAAAGTTCGCAGATGACTGCAAATTTGGTGCCATAGTAGAGTCCCCAAATGACATGGGCATCCTGCAAAAGGGCCTCACCGAGACTGATGCCTGGTGTCAGAGCCATGGCCTCAAGCTCAGTGCCAAAAAATGCATTGTCATCCCCTTTGGTAAAAACCCTGTACCCATGGACTACCACATAGGTGGTAGCCCATTTAACACCAAAGGTGTGATAAGAGACCTCAGGAATCTAGTGGACAGTAGCCTTTCCTTTGATAATCACATTGCCACAGTAGTCAGGAAATCCTTCTACATAGCACACCTCATCATAAAAGGGTTCTCATCAAGGAAAACATAAGTCATTGCCCCCTCTACTCGGCTCTCATCAGACCCATTATAGAATACAACTCCCCATTTGGAATGTACCTTACAAGGCATCTGCAGCAGCCAGAAAGGCCACAAAAATACCTCACAAAGAGGATTATGGGACTCAAACAGTTACCCTATACTGACCACCTCAAAAGACTCTAGCTTTACTCCATAGTGTATCACCTACTCCGAGGTAATCTCTGCCTAACACACAAAGCTATGTCAAACCCTGAGCTGCTGGACATGCTAGACCTAAAGAAATCCCAATCCCTCAGAGCCACATGCTCTAGGGACCAAAACCTCATCACCACAATTAACAGAACATCCTGGAGGGATAGATTCCTGTCCCAGAGATTTCCCATACTCTGGAACAAACTACCTATCTATGTCAAGCAGAGTTTGTCACTGGCACTCTTCAAGAAAAATCTTGATGAGTGGATGGGCAATAGGAAATTCATCCTGGGCATCACATCGGTGGCCCTGCTAGATAGGGGAGCAGGTAAATAGCATCCAGGGGTGGTGAAAGCCAGGGAACCTTGTTGGTTAGGCTTACATAGGCCCTAGGTTCGATAGCCTAGTACCTACCTATGAACCTATAAAAAGTTCAAGTAATTTTAAATTCACAGTCATTGGCTCTGTTCTTCTACTCAATGGCATATGCATCTGTAGTCTCCATAGAACTGTGTGCCCATGAAAAGAGTGAATGGTAACGTCTCTATAGAACTGTGTGCCCGTGAAAAGACTGAATGGTAACTAAGTGGCAAATTCTACTTAGGCTCACAATAATTCCTGATTTTTTTATCTAATTGCTGATACTGTTTATTCTTTTCATGAAGATTAAAAAAAAGGAAAAAAACTTTAGGGTTTCATCCCCAGTGACATTCAAGAATGTAACATGTTGTATTTTTGCAGTCTTTTTAGGTATTCCAGTCATATTAAGAAATAAATCAAATTTCTCAACCACAGCTTCCAGATTTATGCTAAGTTTCTGTGAGCAACAGAATTCCCCAGGGATCTGCAGTTTAAGAAACATTTTTCCTCTGTGAATTATACATTTGCATTCCAAAGAAACTCATGAAAGCAGTGGTAGTTCTTTCTGCTGATACACTTATCAGAACGCAAGCATTTCTTCACTTCTAATACGATGCAGCATCTGAATAGCCAGGAAATAAGGCACAGATGTTGACATAGTTAATTTCCCTGCTGTACTCACTCAAACTGAACTACATAGAATCAAGCTGTGCTACAGGACATGCAACTTTCTGTAAATAGCACAGTTTGTGAAGATATTTACATCATCATAACCCAACTCAACAATACAGCAAAATATATATCCAGACCCAGGATAAGCTCCTACTAAAACAAGTTTTATGCCTTAGTTCACATATACTCCCTGCTATCATAACACAGTCATCCCTGCTGTAACATCCTCGTCTCCTGTAACACAGCGCACCTATCTCCTACTCTGAATGCAAAACCTTCTACTCTACCCTTCTAGGGCAAGCTCAACCCAGAATGGACTAATCACAGATTTCTTCTTCTGTATCATTATATCACAGGTAGCTGTATGGTATACACTCAGAAAATGCCAAAGTCTACAATGGCATTGTACCAAATACTTATTCCTGTACAAGTATCTGTATGTAATACCCACCTATTTGTAATGTAAAGTATTTTATAACAGCTATATCCACTTTACTGCTCTCTCCTCAGTTTTTATGTATGTTGTTTTTAATCTTATTGTTTTATCTCAATTGAGCTTGTAATGTATTGAATAACATGTTACTGTTTTCTACTCAATCTTCTTATGTGTATTGTTTTTAAGCTTACTGTTTTATCTTAATGGAGCTTTTCTCCACGGGCCTTTGCTGAAAATGGCCTTCTTGCCCAGTCGGACTCTCTCGGTAAACAAATGTAAAATAAAATAAATAAATCATATATATATATCGCCAGAATTACCTTCTTCTAAGAAATCCAAAACCCCTTTAGGAGGGGTGGCCGGAAACATAAGAACTCATATGGACATTTAGGTTTAATGGAGGGGGTTAGCCCCACAGTACCGGTTTCTGTCTTGTCCTTTGACAACAATGATATTTATGATAGCAATAATATTGTGGTTAATTTAACTAACTACCAGTTCAGTTATTCTGAATTAAAATTGCTACATAAAGGATTAAACTTTGTGCCTTCTTTTTATTTATCACAATATGATACTGTTTGTGATGTAAAAAATTTCAGTAGGTTGCTTAATCTGAAATGTTATTTTGCTAATCAAACAGCGAAAATGTTATCTGTATCTAAAAGTGATTTTGTTTTCAAAAAATCTGATTTTGCACCAATATACAACAGCAATGTTAAAGTTTTTGAACAAATGGTGCTGAAGGATTTACAAACTAGACAAACTGAAATCTTTAGAAATGCTAATTATAATATATCCAGAGAAGAAAAACTGGCTCTGGACAGATTAAAGCAAAATTCACAGATAGTAATCACTAAAGCGGACAAGGGAGGTGCAGTGGTGATATGGGATAAGAATAAATATGATGCTGAAGCCACAATACAGTTGAGTGATTCTTATTTCTATAGCCATTTGTGTGCTGATCCTACATCAGAATTTAAAAGTATTGTTGATACATTTTTACAACAGGCAGTATGTGAAAATTGGATTAGCTCAGAGTTGGTTAAACAATTACAGGTTGAGTGTCCTACATTTCAGTACTATTACATTCTGCCAAAAATACATAAAAAACTGTGTGATCCTCCAGGTAGGCCCATAGTTTCAGGTCGAGGTTCCTTGACAGAACCATTATCTGAGTACCTTGAAAGCAAATTAAAACCTCTTTTAGTGCAGGTGAGAGCTAGGATAAGAGATACCAAGCAGTTCTTGAATTTGATGGAAGATTTACAACTATCCTTTGATAGTAAACTAGGGACTCTAGATGTCCAATCTTTGTATACCAGTATTCCGCACTCAGGTGGTATTGAGGCGGTAGAATTTTGGATACAGAGATCAGGACTATATACCATGGATGAGAAGAATTTCTTGGTTTCTTTACTTAAACTAGTTCTTGAGCACAATGCTTTCAAATTCGATAACAAATGGTATCTACAGATAAGGGGACAGCTATGGGGCTACTTTTGCCCCTATATATGCTGACCTATTTATGGGCTACCTGGAGGAATTATTTATTTACAACACTCAGTTTCCTTTCTCTGAACAGCTTGTCATGTGGAGACGGTTCCTAGATGATTGTTGGGTTGTATGGTGTGGCAGCATAGAAGGCTGGTCAAAATTTAAAGAATATTTAAATTCCAATAATTTTGGTATTAAGTTTGTTGGGAAGTTAGAGTTATTTACAATAGATTTCTTGGATGTAAGTATCACTAAGACAATTGATGGTACTATTATTACTTCCCTATATTGGAAACCTTTTTCAATAAATTCTTTATTGTATGCTACTAGCTGCCACCCTCCCCATACTATTAGGAACATACCCAAGGCACAATTTAGGAGAATAAAGACTATTTGTTCTGATGCAATTGATTATAACACAATGGCAAAAGATTTATCTTTTAGATTTAAAAATAGGGGTTACAAAACTGGAAATATTAAGGAGGCTTTTGATGTCAATAGGAACCTGGGAAGAGATTTGCTTCTGAAGGATAGTGTAGATGTACCAAAGCAGATATTGAAGGGTGAAAACATTCGGTTTATCACTACTTATGCTACTAATACCTATTTAATAAAACAGGTTATTGATAAATATTGGTTTATTCTACACAATGACCCATTATTACATTCAATTTTGGGTAATCAGTGCCAGTTTGGATTTAGGAGAGGTAAAAACTTAGGTGAATATTTCTCTCACTATAAAAAGAGTAAAGCCACTAGCTTATTAGATTCTTCTAGGAAGGGTAGCACTTTTTGTGGACACTGCAAATATTGCAATTTAATGTCAAAGACGGTAACTTTTACTTCAGCCAACACTAGTAAGGTTTATGACATCAGATGCTTTATTACATGTAGTACATCATGGGTGGTATATATGGCTTTGTGTAGATGTGGTTCTTTTTATATTGGACAAACTTCGTGCCATCTAAAACAAAGGATTGCCACCCATCTTAGTGATATAAAATGTAAGAGGATGAGAAGTGCATTGTATAAGCACATTATAAATCATCCTGCAGCTCATTTTGTTTTTGTTGGTATAGATAAAGTAAATGATATGATTAAAGGGGATGCACTTAAACATAAAATACTAACTAATAAAGAACGTAGATGGATAGTAAACTTAGGGGCTTTATTCAAGCCGGGTTTGAATGACCATTGGTAAATGTTCCATTTCCAGTTAGATAATTTTCAGATTATGGTTTGTTTTTTGCATTTCTATTTTTGTAATTTTTGTATTTTTTGCATTTTTGCATTTTGCGTGTTGACATATACATACACATCTTTTTGTACATTTGTATGTTTGATGGGGGTATGTTAAATATATGTGTGTGTGTTTGTGTGTATATTTTTATATATATATATTTGTATATGTATATTCATTTGCCCACCTGTGTATTAGTACGGGTGTGTGTTTGCGGATGTTATTGTTTATGTATACATGTGTATATTATATTTTTTATATATGTATGTGTGTTTTTGTAATACTGATATGATGTTTGTGCATATTATATGCATTTAATATATAATATGTCAGGGTTTAAGTATGAAGACACACTTGTATGTGTATGTGTATACACACATGCACACATGCGCACACACACACACACTTATTTGGTGAGTTGTGTGTGGTAGTTTTTTGTGTCCTTATAATTTTTTATGTGTCCTTATTTTAGGATATATATAATACAATGACAGGATGTGGGTGTGCGTTTATATATATATATATTTTTATATATATATATATATATACCTTTATTGTTTATCATTTAATTATTTTTATATAATTTTTTGGGAGATCTATAATGTTACATATAGTGTACCTAGAAGATCTGTATGTTTTGGACATCGTTTATATAATGAACATCATAGAACAACATTTGGTTTTTATTCTAAAATTGCATCTTTTCATCTTTAACTGTATTAGCGAAATATCGCTTTAAGGGAGAGAAGTGTAAATTTGAAAGCACGCATATATGCGTGATGTGCTCAAACTGCTGTATCACACTGATGACGCTCAGTTAGAGCGAAACCGGTTTGTGGGGCAGACTGTTTTTGGCTTAATAAAGCCTTTACTTCCAAAACGGCCGATTTATTGTCTTTCTTATTTGAGTGCTGGACTTGTTTGGTGTGTTATATATATATATATATATATATATATATATATATATATATATATATCTAGGACATTTGTTTGCTCGAATGAGCAAATGTCCAAATCTATAACCACCGAACACACTTTAACAAAAGCTCTTTTATCGAAAAAGCGATTTTGTTAAAGTGCGCTACTAAAAAAAAAAAAAAACACTGCATTCTTTTAGCAGGGGGCTTCACCCCCCTGTACCCTCCATGTGTAGGGCTGTGCCCCCCCCACACCCTCTAATTTTCCCTTATCTGCACCATAGTACGGCCTCGGCAACAGGCATACTTACGCAAAAGTGCTTCTTCTGTGAAAAGCATTTTCGCGTAAGATGCCCGGCCAATTGGGTTTCGGATGTTTGCTCATTCGAGCAAACGTCCTAGACCCATATATATACACATATATAAATGAATGGGTCCTCCACTGCTGTCAACAGATTTATGTCTGCCCCATATCTGGTGGAAACCTATCAGAGAACATTTCCGCATGATATCTTGCTTGTGTTGGGAAAGCACCTCAGACTGTTGCGTTCTCTCTGAGAAACAATGCAATGGAATTTCAGTGACTGCGATGATGTAGACAAGGATACTTCACCTGTTTGACGAGACATCTGTCCAAAACCCTCCAAAGCTCAGAGATGATATATTATTTCATTTCAGTTAATAGTGCGTTTTAATATATCAGCTGTGGCAAGTTATCTCCAGCATCACAGGAGCTAAATTCTTGGAGCAAAATGAAACAATCACCTGTCCCTCCCAGTAAGGGAGAACTCTTAGAAGGGAGAAAATATCAGGCATGGAAGGCCCATTTAGTATTTAAGGAACAATAGCATTAGAGAATATTGTATTATGAGATCACTGTGTTTTTTAATCCTGGCAGTGGCTCGCCAATAGCAGTGGAGGGAAAGACATTCTTTTCAGGATAAATTTCTGTGGTCCCAAATAAGGCAGTAGCCTGGCTGCATTTTTGGTGAACACCACTTTAAGGTAGGTATGCCTTCCTAAACAGCCTGACAAACTCTAACAAAGCAAGCTTGCCACAGTCCACACAGTCTGTACCCTCATAGTTTAGGATACTTACTTTCCAATATTTTCATACAAAAGTGAAATTCAAAGTGTCTAAGGCCCAGAAGGAAGAAGACACATGAGACCATCTTCATCCAAACTGGGGGAAGGTTGATGGATATGCTTTGGAAGATGGATCTGCTCTTAAAGACCTATTGTAATGACTTACAACGTAGCTTTCTTACTTGATAAAAGGAGGCCCATCCTCCATAAAGTAATGCAGTCCCAAATAAAGCTTCCTGGTCATTATTCCCCATAAGAACATCCCCATATAGCAGCTGCAAAGAAGAAGGTGTGGATCTGGACATCACATCCACTTTATTGCACCTTGGAAAGGTGTTGATTGTAGATCAATGGCTGCTACATAAATGTAATTCAGAGTTGTATTTCTGAAGAAAGCTGTACATTTAGTGATTGCTCTAGGGAATGAGCCCCAGGCGCTGTAATGTATACAGTCAGTTGCCATCTGGCTAACGTAAGCTTAAAAATTTTTATTAACAAGCTTACATTTAGAAAAGGAAACAAACTGATGGCTGGCTTTGTGGATAGCCTTTGTCCTTTCATCATAAAATCTCAAGTGATATGCACATGTCGGACATACCTTCCCTAGTAAGAATATTCTCAGATAATACAGGAACATTAGTTGACTGATTAAATCTCTGTGTTCATTCCATGCATAAACATGGATTAATATTGAAAGTGACGTCTCTCAGATACAACAGGAACATTCTGTGACTGATTAAATCTCTGTGGTCACTTGGTGCAAAAGGAGGGATTAGTACGGAAAGTGACTCTATAAGCAGGATTGATAGAATGTACATGGATTTCCAAACTTATTCTGGCAGAAGTTAACTGCCACTTGAAATAATATTTTCTGATATACATATTTCAATTCATGTTATAAAAGTTCAAATGATGGTAAGGTCAGTATTTCTTTAAGTAGAAACCCAAGGATCTAAAAGGGAATGTGCCCGTTAGAAACCTTTTGCAAACCTTGAGCAATCTCAGTGAAGTTAGATATAGTTACTATTTGCACCTTGATAGAGGAGTAACTCAGCCCAGAACTGAAAATCTTAGAGAAGCAATCTAAAATAGGTGAAGAAGCACAGAAGAGGTCTGTTCCTTTGACTGTATTCCATAAACAGGAGTGACTCCATTTACCTCTATATGTATTTTGAGTTTTCATTTCCTAAAATGAAGAGATAATCTGAACAACTCAAGAGGGGAATAAGGGGTTACTGGTGACTGATAGAAATGGAGAATCCACATAGTGAGCAAGATGGAATAAATCCGTAGATGATGTCTGCCTCATGGATGAGTGCATTCTGATAATGCATACACACTGATGGGTTTGTCCAGCCAATGAGAAAAAGTAGCCAATGTTACACTAGCTTCCAGAGGCAGGATTAGGGAAAACAGTTGTAACAACTGGTGTTGGCAGAAAAGGTACATTACAGAAACAGAGGCAGTCAAAGAAAGTTAGGCAATACAAGACAGCGTTTCAGTCTATATGCTAGTAGTAAGCTGGCCTTCCTCAGAATGTATTTTGCCAGTAGAAATTGATAGAATTTGACTGCCTAGTACCACATCCTCAAAGAGGTTAAGAGCAAGTTCTCTCTCATTTCTTGATATATCAGACTGCAGGCATATTGTGTGAATGAATAAAAAGGTCTCCTTTTACAACTACAGAAAAGCTAGAAGAGATAAGAGCACTGCTTTCATTTCTAAGAAAATGGTGTGAAATGACACTGATGTGGGTACTTTGTTGTAATTCTGTGACATGTAAATGAGGGTCCATGAATTATGAACAAAAAAAAAAACTAAAGGAAAGCAGCAAATGTTGACAGCTGTCATTCTTTTTTACTCCTTTAAAATAATTTTTTGCAGGGGGCACTCCCCCCAGACCCACCTATATGTGAAGCTGCACCTTCCACAACCCCATTACTTATTCATATTAACTCCGAGATTACCATGACTGGGAGGAAAAGGGAATACTACAAGACATAGCAATCTCAGACACAGCACACAGAAGTATCCATTTTCACATATTCAGTCTTGCTGTCATGGACTCACACCTATGAGTCTTGGAATTTGAAACTGTTACCCTCCTGGTGTACCCGGGTACCTTGGATGATTGGCCAATTGAACTGCCCCCCATCACAGGCAGGTGCTTCCATGGTGGCTCTCACCAGAGAAGTCTGGATTTAGATAGGGTTCACTCTGGGATTAATTGAATCCAATCATCAGGTCAGATAAGAACATCATACACTACATATATGGATGTGGTGAAAAAGAATCTGAAAGTTGAGATTATGGAACCTAAAGGGTTCATTGAAGAACTCTTGTGGAAAATGACATGAGGTACCCTAAAAAGTAGAGCTGCAGACTTTACATACCATAACAGTAGAAGTTCAAATGGAATATTGCTGTGGTAGCCATTCCATATGGGATGTATTCAGCCAAGGATACAGTAATGCCGGATAGTCTTACAAAGCATCAGGCAACTTTGTCACATGTCATACAACCTTAGCACAACAAGGCATGCATCTATAACAGGAATGCACAGATGTGCCAAAACTCAAAGCTTTCCTGCCTAAAAATAAAAGGTTAACACCTAAAGATCTAAGGTCTTGCTACTAAAGCGGAAAGGAGAGGATACTGCACCCCAGTTAGGGAAGGGAAAAAGAGGAGGATTAAAGGAGGGTGTTACTACTGTAACAGTGATTTATTCTACTGCTATGGTAAAAGTAAACTTCATAAATGTACTATGTTGTTCATTAGATCACTGTTGCAGTAGCCATTTCCATATGGGATATCTCCAAAGCTCAAGAAGTAAGGGTGAATGAAGAAATACCAGAGTTCTGGATTTCCTGAAGAACAGCTCTGGCAAAGCCTGCTCTGACTCTGGAAATAAGAGCCAGCCTGCATTGTTTGATCGAAGTATGGATTGAGGACTAAGTAGCTGCTTATAGTATAGATCTACGTCTATCCCTATCCAGAATGCCCTGGATTAAGTAACAGCTCTAGTGGAATGAGTCTTGAAATTCTGAGAAGGATTTTTGCCATGTCTGGAATAGCAGAACTGAATAGAGTGGGAAAACCATCTATAAACAGCTTGTTTAGATACTGACTGAACCTTTTCTTTGCCATCATAAGACACAGAAAGCTGATTAGATTTCTTGAAGTCTTTGGTTTTGTCTAGAAAAAATCTCAGTTGTCTGTGTACATCCAGGCAATGACAAATGCTTTCTAATTTGCTTTGAGGGTCAGGATACAAAACAAGGAGCTGGATACTTTGACTAAGAGTAAAGTCAGAGACAACTTTAGGCATAAAGGAAGGATAGGTTCTGAGACTCACTATATTCTTGTGAAAAAAAAACAAAAAAGGCTGAACAGACATAATGACTTGTGATTCAGATAACTGGTAGAAAATAAAGCTACCAGCAAGGTCACCTTCCATGTTAGAAACTTTAGAGAGAGCTGTCTGAAGGCTCAAAGGAAGGTGGCTTTAACTTTTCCAAAATATAATTCAAGTCTCAAGTAGGAGCTACCCTTTTTCTTGGTAGTCTGATATGCAAATCCTCCTTTAAAACTGTTTAACTTGAAATAAAGAAGAAATGGGGGATCCAGAGACATACATGCTGGAACAGCCAAGAGGTGTACCTTTACTGAAGTGTGCACAAGGCCAGAATTAAGCAATTCACACGGTTAATGAAGAACTGGGGTTGACTCCACTTGAGATGGGTCTTAAAATCTGTTTTGACATCAAAGATAAAATCTTTTCCATTTGGATAAGTAACATTTTTAGTAGGAGATCTTCTTGCCTCCTTCAATACCTTTTGCACAAATAAGGTGTTGAAAAGGGATCAAGAGCCTATATTCCACACAAATTAAGATTTTGAATATTGAGATGAATCAGGAAATCCTTTCTTCTATGAGAGGAAGTACACTTTGCAAGGAAGTTTTTGGCAGCTCCCTCTGGATAGTTGAATGAAAAGGGAGAACCAATGTTGTCTAGTCCAAAAAGAAGTCACCAGTAACATCCTTGGTTAAGTCCTTTCTGATATTTTGAAGAACTTTAAACATAAGAAGAAAGAGAGGAAAGGCAGAAAGAAACATCTTTGATCAGTGTTTGAGAATGCATATGTTTTCCCAGCCTCTTTGCAATGTGTTCTTCTTGGAGCAGAAGAGTTTCAGTTGCCAGTTTCGATAGGGTGCAAAAAGATATATTTGGGGAGGTTCCCACTGGTCGATTATCTGTAGGAAGACCTCTTGGTGTAGCATCCACTCATAAAGGTTTATCTTGGATATGATCAAACAGTCTGATATTGTGTTTTGCCATGATGGGATGTAAGTAGCTTAGAGAAATAAGCTGCAGTGGAGTGTTATGTCCCAGGCAATCATGGCCACTCTGCAAAATGGGTATGATTTTTGTACCTCCCCATTTGTTCATGTATCATATGACAGTGGTGTTATCTGCCACCACTAAGAGTTCCATGACACCAGAGCTGCTTCAGGGATCTTAGGGCCATAATTACCTTCAGGTTGATGTATTGGCAACAATGCCATGGTTCCCAGATTCCCTGTACCCTGTCACACTAAGAAAAAGCATCCAGGCAAAATCTGAAGCATGTGAGGTCACTGACAAAGATGGGTGGGAAGGAAATAAAGAAACACCTGAGTTGCAATCAACTTATCTGTCCACTTAAGAAGTTCTTTTTTCACAAATTTAAGAACTGAAAATCAAAAGGAAAGAGAATGATGGGTGTTGGAGCCAAAATGATTTGAAAGACCACTGGATCTTTTCCTATTTCCACCCATCCACGTTTAACCCCTTTTATCCCATTTTTGTACATAAGGTTGGGGTGTCACTTCAACAGTGACAATGATTGAGAGCCAAGGCTTACACCATCG
Source organism: Protopterus annectens (assembly GCF_019279795.1). NCBI lineage: Eukaryota > Metazoa > Chordata > Ceratodontiformes > Protopteridae > Protopterus > Protopterus annectens. The sequence goes on along the minus strand of NC_056739.1, from coordinate 87,107,546 downwards.
GGTGGCTTGCCCTGCTGCTGTTGTTCTTCCATACCACATATTCGCATGTACATTCACACCTATGGCCAATTTAGTGTATCCGGTCTACCTACTGCATGAGTTTGGAACATGGGAGGAAAGTAGAGCAACTCGAGGAAACCCATATGAACACAAGAAGGACATGCAGACTGTACAGAAGACACCCCAGATGAAAATCTAACTGGAGAACCTCTTGCTGTGAGGTGACAACACTATCTGCTGCTCCACTGTGCACATGAATCTTTTATGGATCTTTCTAATGTGAAGTCTGGGAAATTGAATTATGAGGATAGAGGAAGCCATGAAACCTTGAACTCAGAATTTCTCTTGCAGTGGACAATGTTTGAAGAGAAAGACTGATGAGAAATAGAAGTTATGTCCTTACCATAACGTTCCATGTGGAGTGTTCATCTCGCCTTTGTTCTTACACCTGGGTTCGGAGACGATCCTCGGCTCCGTGTCGGCCGCATGCAAGCTCTGCATCGAGAAGAAGCTCGAGACAACCTAATACCCACAATCCCCCTCTGCCTTTACCTCAGATCTAGTTTGCAAGCAAACCAGCAGTCAGAGAGAGAACACACTCATGCCAAATTTTTACATAGACAGAAAACACTTATATCTCTATATATATATATATATATATATATATATATATATATATATATATATATATATATATATCTACATATATACGCACCTGTACATCATATATACAACAACTGCCAATGCAGATGCCAAATAACCCAGACCAGGCACCAAACTGAACGTTCTTCCTGAGGGTGGGAGGGTGGGAATGTAAGAACAAAGGCGAGATGAACACTCCACATGGAACGTTATGGTAAGGACATAACTTCTATATGTGAGAGTGTTCGATCTCGCCGTTTGTTCTTACACCTGGGTAGCGTCCCTAGCTCCATATTCCTAAGGAACTCACGGGAGGACGTTCTTGAGCACAGTGGAACCAAAGGTTGCCCTGTCCCTAGAAACCTTGTCTACCTTGTAATGAGAAATGAATGTATGTGGTTTAGACCAAGTAGCAGCTGCGCAAATAGCGTCTAATGGTAGGCGAGCTGCATGAGCCAGGGATGTAGACACTGATCTTGTGGAATGTCCTTTGGGTTTGACAGATAATGGTTGATTTGAAGAATCATAAACATAGGTAATACAATCAGTTAACCATTTGGAAAGAGTTCTTTTAGTAACCGCTACACCTTTCCTGCTATCAGCATAGGCTACAAAAAGTTGATCAGATTTCCTGTGATCCTTTGTTCTATCCAAGTAAAATCTGAGTTGTCTGTGGACGTCCAACTTGTGCAACATATACTCCATCTTATTGGAGTGATTTTTGAAAAAGGTGGGTAATTCAATGGATTGATTAATATTATTAATAGAGCAAACTTTGGGGAGAAAGGATGGATTAGTGCGAAGAGATACTCTGTCAGAGTGAAAGATTAAATAAGGGTGTTTAATGGAGAGCCTGAAGCTCAGATACTCGCCTAGCAGATGTAATGGCTACCAAGAAGAGGGTCTTCCATGACAAAAACTTCAATGGACAAGAGGAGGCTGGTTCAAAAGGGGGTAACATCAATTTAGATAATAATAGGTTTAGATTCCAAGGGGACGTAGGAGATCTAACCGGTGGTCTAATGTGAAAAGACCCTTTTAAAAAGGCCTTACAAAGTCTGTGGGCCATAACAGGAGCCCCACATTCTTCCACATGAAAGTTGGAGATGGCAGCCAATTGCACTCTTAAAGTGGCAGGAGAAGCTCCTTGATGGAACAATTCTGTTAAAAACTCCAAGATTTTGTTTAAAGGAGCTATGACAGGGTCCAATTGTTGCGTGTTTGCCCAGAATACAAAACGCTTCCACCTACTAGTGTAGGTCTTTGTAGTGGAAGCTTTATGAGAAGCCATTAGTATATCCTGGACTGCAGGTGAAAGAAGATCAGACCTGGCTAAGTAGGGAAGCGGAGCAGCCAAGCTGCTAGATGGAGAGACAGAAGCGAGGGGTGGGGAGCCCCTGACGAGTGAGTCAGTAGATCTGGTTCTGGGTCCAGCATCCAGGGTCCCCGAATGTGGTATGTCAGAAGAAAGGGGAACCAAATTTGACGAGGCCAGAATGGGGCAATGAGGATGATCGTCCTTTGCAGGTTGCTGGCTTTCTGCAGAAACTTCGCAATCAGGGGAAAAGGAGGAAAAGCATACAGGAGACCCGGGGGCCAATCGTGAACTAGTGCGTCCCTGGGGACTTCCCCTGGAGGGGGTAATAGGGCAAAGTAGCTCCTGCACTTGGCGTTCATTGGAGACGCAAACAGATCGCAGGAAGGCTGGCCCCACTTGCGAAAAATCTTCTTCGCAACTGACTGTTTTAGGGACCACTCGTGTGGCAACAAGATTGCCCTGCTCAGCCTGTCGGCTATGACGTTGGATGACCCCCGGGATGTGCGTTGCTATCAGAAAGCGACCCGTGGACTCCACCCATTGCCAGATCCTCATGGCCTCTCTGCACAACTGATAGGACTTGGTTCCCCCTTGCTTGTTTATGTACCAGACTACAGACATGTTGTCTGTCTGAACTGCAATAGTCCCTAGAGGAAGAAGGGGAGCAAAGTGCTACAACGCTAGAAACACTGCCCTCAACTCTAGAACATTGATGTGCAGATTGTACTCTAAATTGGTCCATTCGCCTTGGACTGTCTGTCCCTGAAAGATGCCCCCCCACCCTATCAGGGAAGCGTCCGTGGTCACCGTAGCTGTCGGTGTGGGTAGCACAAATGGTCTTCCCCTGGAAAGGTTGCAAGTCTGAAGCCACCAGACTAGGTGTGATTTGCATGTATTTGTGATTAGAATTTCGTGCGTCAGAGGTAGCTGTTGGAACGACCATTGTGCAAACAGTAGCCATTGCAGGACTCTCATGTGCAGTCTTCCCAATGGTATCGCAATGAGGGAAGCTGCCATGAGGCCCAAAACCTTTAGTACCAGTTTTGCTGGGGATTTTCTGGATGACAGAAGAAGAGATATGTGGGTTTGTAATGAAGCTATCCTTTCTGGAGGAAGTCTTAGAATTAAATGATGCGTATCCAATTCCGCTCCTATGAATAAGATACGCTGTGATGGCTGTAGTAAAGATTTTTCGAAATTTATGGAAATTCTGAGGTGAACACAGATTTGTAGAGTGTAATCCCTGGCCTGTATCAGTTGACGCTGGGTGGTGGCAGAAAGGAGCCAGTCGTCCAGATACGGAAACACCTGGAATCCTAGGCGTCTCAGGTGAGACGCTACCACTGCCATGCATTTGGTGAAAACCCTGGGGGCTGAGGTCAGACCAAAGGGCAGGGCCCGAAACTGAAAGTGACTGGCTCCCAGCCGGAAGCGCAAATGATCTCTGGATGCTCTGGCCATTTTGATGTGGTAGTATGCGTCCTTCAGATCTATTCAGCACATCCAGTCGTCCTTCTGTAAGAATGGAAGGATCGATTGAAGCGTGACCATTCGGAACTTTTCTTTCTTGACGAAGGTATTGAGGTTGCTTAGGTCCAGAATGGGCCTCCAGTCCCCTGTCTTCTTTGGAACTAAAAAGAACCTTGAGTAAGTTCCGAATCCTCTTTGGTCTGCTGGGACTGGTTGGATGACTCTTTTTTCTAGCAGCTTTGAAATTTCTATAGCTGCTGGTTCTCGCAGATGGGGCGGCACATCTGGGAGTTTTTTCCTTGGAATGGGGTTGGATAGGAATGGTATTCTGTAACCTCTGGTAACAACGCTTTTTACCCAGTTGTCTGTAGTAATGTTTTGCCAGGCCTGAGGGTATAAAGCTAGGCGACCCCCGACTGCCTCCAGAGCAGGACAGTCGGGCCTCCTCTCAGGAGTGCTGGAAAGGTTTTCCAGGGGGGGTGTCCCTGTCACCTTGGTTTTGCGGACCCCCTCTGCCGCCCGGGCGGCGTCTTCCACCTCTGCCCCCTCCTCTGCCTCTAGAAGGGGCATCACCCTGTGTGCTTGGGAAAGAACCTTGGGGTTTTCGTAACCACATTTTTCCACCGCGTTGCCCTTTGGGGTACGGTCTGGATGGGGTGGAAAAACGGACTCCGACAGCAGACAGAGTCTTTCCCTCCTGCTCACACCGGGTAAGGGTCTCCTTTACTTTGGGGCCAAAGAGAGTGGCCCCGTCAAATGGGGCGTTAGTAAAGGAAGACTTGAAGGATTCCGCAAATGAACATAAGCGCATCCAGGATTGTCTACGAAGAGCAATCGCTGAAGCTGCTGCCCTACTCGAACCTTCGGCTGCGTACAAGATCAGCCTCATGGACGAGTTTACAATAGATGTTAGGGTATTGAGTTGTGCTGTCACTTTCTCTGAGACAGCAGCATCTGTAGTACCCTGGAGGGTATCTCCCAACTCTTTGATTAGATCCCTCTGTAGTTGTGTGAAGTGGGTCAAATAGTTCAGGGATCGCATAGAAAAAGCCGTTGAACTAAAAATGCACTTCCCGTACCTGTCCATAGTCCTAGAATCTCTGTTAGGGGGATGGACAGATGAGGAAGATTCCGACATCTCCTTTTTCGTGGCCGCTGCCACCACCATAGCGTCCACTGGAACTCCTTTTGTCAAGTAAGCCTTGTCCTGGGGTGCAGTAATATATTTATTAGGCTTCCTAGGGACTGGCTCCACCATGTCAGGAGCCTCCCACGCCCTTCGAGCAATCAGCTCCATTAACTCATCGAAGGGCGGAGTGACCCAGGAGGAGGAAGGGCGAGCACCAAATGCCTTCAGCAAGACTGACTCATCCTCAGAAGGGGGGAGGGATTGCCAGTCACCTCTCTGCTTTAGGATCTCCAAGATGTCAGAAAAAGAGACATCCTCTGAAGGTGACTTTGGTGACCCTTTTGTCTCATCCAAGTCAGTATCGGATGTCAAAGATTCTTGTGGAGAATCTAAGTGTCTCCTCTTACACAATCTTTTCCTAGGGACTTCTTCGGGGGGAGCATCCGAAGAAGCCTCCGAGGAATAGGGGGCACCCTCCAGGGGTGGCTGAGACACAGGTGCTCGACGCTTGGCTGTAGCCGTGGGTGCAGAGGAGGATAACGGACCTTTATGGGAAGGAGAAGCTGTATCTGCTGATGTGGTTGTCTGGGTAGACAACACCTTCCTCATGAGGTCGAAGGCCCCCGGGTCCCGAGTCGAGGCCTCTCCCGGTTCCGAAGAAATAGGAAGAATCCCCGAAACAGGCGCCGAAGGCATCGACCCCGAGGACGGAACCGAGTCGATCTGAGCCGAAGCCCCGAGAGGGAGAGTCGGAACCGAAATATCTGTTCGACTCTCGGTCCCGGAACCCAGGATGGATCTTCGGCTCCGAGACTCCGGTACCGGATCCGATGGAGTCGAGGTGAACGGAGCTGACCGAGAAAAAGACGGTTCTAGCACCGAGGGCTCCACAATCAGCAGCTCAGCCTCTTCCGGCTCCGAAGACTGGACAGGTCTCGGAGGAGGAACAGATGGAGACAGGGGAAGGCCTTCAAGTCTCGACACCAATTGAGAGGAGACCGAGATGAGTTTGGATAAGGCCGTATTCTCCATTAACTTCTGCACCACACGGTCTACATCAGAATCAGAGAGGGGCCTGGAAGAACGGGTCGAAGGAATCGAAGACGGAGCCGACCTCAACAGAGTCGGGGGAGGGAGCTCCGTCACCGGTTCCAAGACTCGAGGCTCGGAAACTGACAACAGTTGAACACTCGGCCCCGAAGTCTGTGGAACCGGTGATCTAACTTTAGCCGAAGAGCTCGGAGCCGATGACCTGGGCTCCGACGTCTTTGATTCCTTCGAGGATTTGGATGCCTGGTCTGAAGCATCCAGAGCCTCCTGAAAAGTAGGTTTTAACAAACCCCTGTCCATGAGTTTCCTGCGTCTATCTGTCATGACCCTCCCACTGAAAGAGTGACAAATTGAGCAGTCCTCTTGCAGGTGGAGAGGGCCAAGACAGTAGACACAGGAACTATGGTTGTCAGTAACTGACATCTTTTGCCCACATTGGCAACGCTTGAAACCAGATTTGGCCTTTTCAGACATGTTACACTTAAAGCAGATAAAAAGTGAAAAGTCAAGTCCAGTAAATAAGTCAAGTCCAGTGAAATTGTCGAATCCAATAATATAAAATGTCAATCCGGTAGTCAATCCAAGTAAAGGGTGGTAGGCCCCGAGAAAACTCTGATAAGTTTAAATAAACTTAACGGAACCAAGAAATCCTAACCTTACCACACACACACACACACTATGTCACTTACAACTTCTTTAGAATAAATTTATCCTGAAAATATAAGAATAAAATCTTAAATCTTATCTGTAGGTGCTCGAGCTCGACCCAGTGATGCGAACGCAGCAGCGGCAAACTAGATCTGAGGTAAAGGCAGAGGGGGATTGTGGGTATTAGGTTGTCTCGAGCTTCTTCTCGATGCAGAGCTTGCATGCGGCCGACACGGAGCCGAGGATCGGCTCCAAACCCAGGTGTAAGAACAAACGGCGAGATCGAACACTCTCACATGTTTGTATTTTCTCTGGAGGACGAAATGCTGTCTTCAGAGAGGTGCTTAGAAGTCATCCCACAAATACTTAATCTGTGATTTGACAGACATTACTTTTCTAGATTCAGTGTAAAACCATTAACGCTGAAAAGATTCATGGTACACTGTAAAGCTGTTAAAAGAGTCGACTGGTTGAGGCTGATATCAAGCAATCATAATGAGAAGAAAAGTGATTAGGTTGAACAGAGTCTAGGGCAGACCTCCGAGTTCATTGTTTTCTGGGAACCAGGGAAGATCTGAATAAAAGTCTTGTCCCCATTGCTCTAAAGTGACTGGTTCTGACATGACACCTCCCCCCAATAAAGTAATTCTGCAATGATATGAGGCATATGATGGAGCTGGTCTTTTGGAGGTTGAGGATTTCCTGATGACATGGGAGGGGATGCTCACAGTAGTCTGTAAGCATGCTTTACTATGCTTAGTGTCTAAGCATATGTGGTTATTGACTCCCATGCAGGGAGGCAAAGAGAAATAATTCCTGT